>NC_083468.1:16959163-17059163 GCF_030014155.1 Tachysurus vachellii | reverse complement strand
AGCAGGGCAATGTGTTACTGCTTTTTTTGATGGCCAGTGAAATGTCAGTCACTGGGTCACTTATTTGCATGCTCACACATCAATCTATCTGTATATGCATCTTTTGACTGAATCTTAGATTCTATTACATACCTGCCAGGTTGTAATTTGGATGTTATGTAAAGCATCTAAATAAAAATAGGCCAATCAGTGCACCAATGAAGCATCCACCTGGTAAAGTCTTTATAAACAACACTTTTTCCCTGAGTGCTATAGACATCTATGTATATCTCTGTTCAGCCACCTGTCTGACATTCACAGCATCTGTATGTCTCTCTCTCTCTCTCTCTCTCTCTCTCACATACAAACACACACACACACACACAATATTCACAACTCAAGTCATGCACTGAAATGTTAAGCAGTTTCCAAACATTTTAACCTTCCAAGTCATATTTTTGAAGTGAATCAGCAGTAGAACACAAACCCAGTATGTGTGTCATGTCCCGTAGGTCACGCCAACAGCATCATGTGTTCTTTGTTTGTGTCTGAGTTCTGTTTTGGTCCCATCTCCAATAATGCGTCAATTCTTCCCTCTCTTATGTTGTGTATGTAAAACATTTGTGTGTCTTGTCATATTTGTAAAGTACATTGCCATGGTTTCTCTAGTGTTTTCTTTATTTTCTCAGTTCTGGAGTATGACTGATTTGTGGAAATGCCTCCAATGGCATGCAAGTTCCCCTCCTCTCCTGTGTACCTTTTGTACATCGAAATTAAAAGTAACATCCACTCGAGGACGCATCCATATCAGGAAGATTTCCATGTCAACCTCTTAGCAATTAACCTGGTGCAGGTACTTCTGGTGCATCTAATTTGTTGCTGTAGAGAAGCATGGAGATATTAAACACACTGATAGTTTCTTTCTAAAACTTTCCGCCATCATCATGACAGTCTATTGCCAACCTCGACATTTTAATGCTGGCTATCTGGCAGATTGTTAATTGCAGTAGAGAGAGTAATTATGGCTCTAGTCAGCGGTCAGCTCTGTTTGGGCCAGTGTTGCTGGCCAGGCCTGGTCTGTACGGAGTCTTTTTCGAATTTGAGGACTGGTGCTTGGTGAGGCCTAAGCAGCATGGCGTCTGGACTGGCTATCACACACACACACACAGACACACACACACACACACACACACACACACACACACACACACGCAAACACACACACACACACAATCTGATGCACAACCTTTAGAAAATGTGATGCTTTTAAAAACAATGGTTGCCGGAGGACACAGCTGCATTAAACATCAGTAAAACAACAACTGACACTCTAAAAGTGACAGCGCAGTCCTAAAAACTGCCAAACATTTACAATATGTACTGTTTGTGTGTGTATAGACAAATATGTATCTAATCCTATACTCCTGGGTGCATTGTGAGGCTTTTTTTTATCCCAAATGCAGCTTGAAAGCAAATTCCACAACAATAGCTCATTGTCGCCTCAACCCATGAGGAAACGCTAGACACCTGGGACTTTATTTCTGTCCTCCCCTCTTGATACAAACACATATGCAGTGCACAATATCCACATAATTACATCTGTTGTACATTTTGTGTATTCGCACAGAAATGCAAACTGCAGCTCGGTCCATTTTGTTCAGTATGATAGCCCGGGTCGACTGTGCCTGCCTGCTGCCTGTATTTTCCTTTATGTTTCTGTGTCTCCTTTCTATCAGGACACCAACTATGTCTTTGGTCACGGTTGTGAATTATCTGCCTGCAAAGGAAGCCAGGAAAAAAAAAACAAGGAAATATGAGGAAGCAGCAGGATGCTAATAATGCACCTCCAGCTGTTCAAGTTAACCTGCAAATGTGTCCATCTGTACCTCCAGGGAGAGAGAGAGAGAGAGAGAGAGAGAGAGAGAGAGAGAGAGAGAGAGAAAGATCTGAATAGGTAAACAGTAGAAGACCATAACAATGTTGCATATTTAAAGAGAAAGGAAACAAGAGAAAAAGAGAAACAGTGAGATTTGGGCGGTGTGTGTTGGGGTTGTTCTGGCAGTAAAGCGGCTCTGTGTAACAGTAGGAGTGACCTTGCTGGTTTTGGAGCGTCCCTGTGCCCGCCCTGCCTCTGGACTGCCTAGCTGGACAGCAGTACACACACACACGTGCATGTGCTAAGGCTATATTTATATATATATATATATATATATAAATATATACATATATATATATATATATATATATATATATATATATATATATATGGTTAGCTATGCTAGTATGCTATAGCTAGTAAAATAAACTATGCAGTATAAACTCTTTTATATATTACGTATATACAGAGTTGATCACTAAGATCTATATCATTATCGATTTGTTCATTGCTTCTAGCATTCATCAGTGTCAAATTCTAACCCCACGGCTCCTGCTGACTGAAAATATTTGGTAAGGGGTCTCAGCTTTAACCTAAAACCCAACACTGTCAGATCTTGTACAACCATAACAGGGCCTCACATACACTGTAACAGTCTGCTCAGAATGAACCTCCACTCAAATAATAACCTCTCAGCAGTTATCCTAAGATAGTCCCTTTCCATTGATTGAGAAGAGGAAGGCTGGCTGGTAGCAACTGATAGGTTGTATTGCAATGTCACTATCTGTATCATTAGAGACTCCAGCCACCTGAGCCATGGACTGCCCTCGCTTCTACCATCAGGCAGCATCATATCCTGCACCAACCGGCTCCAGGATGGCTTCTTCTAGCAGACCAGCAGACCTCTGACCAATAACACCAGCACTAGCACAACCCACTCTTATCTTCCATGCGCTGCAATTTATCATCCATCCCTTACATTTATACTGGACTCTGACTGAAGGATAGTACTGATATCACACTCTTACTCTCATGCAATGTACACTTGCAATGTCTCCCACTAGAGCACTGCTTTACTTCATATTATGTTTACATTGTTTAAAGTACAGCATTATTTTTAGGAATGCATGAATAATTTAGAGTACTCTATGTGCAATATCTCCCACTGTGTCACTTTATGACTCCATACATTGTTTAGAGTTTATTATTATTGTACTTGATTACTTTAGCTGTTTTTGCACTGTGTCTGTGTAAGAGTGTATACATCGACAGCACAGTGTACCGTATATAGACGATTAAAGCACTCTTAATGCACAAGACAAAATTAGAATACAAACTTGAAACTGAACGTATCTGTATTTGTTCTTCAAATCCGTGCTCCAAATATATTTTTTTGAACTAAAATATGGAAAGACTGGATAACATAAAAAAACAAAACAAACAGAGGTAGACATGCCAGCACTGTCAGCATGGTCTGCGAATTCTGGCTCTAACAACTCCTAATCATACAAGTTCACAAATTGGTGGCAACTAGTGAATGTTTTAGTGCATTAGACTACTTTTAACCCTGCTCGGTGAGTTATTATATACCTACCTGCAATATTTTCTAACAAATTTTGTTTTTCTCCAACTAGCCTAATTTAACCCACTGTGAGACCTGGCCCAGTTACTAAGGACCATTGCACCTTGGTCTCAGTATAATATATAACCTTCTCCTTGTGCCTGCTTGAAAGAAAAATCCTCCAACTTGCACAAGGTTTTAGTTGAGTCTTGTATGATTGCAGTCCTGATGCACACCTCTACTCTCTTTCTAACAAGATTAAAAACAAAAACAAAAAAACAACTCAATATCGTATCAGTATTTATATCCGTTTATAACACATTATCTGTTCAGTCTCTGTAGCAGCAACCAGTAGCCGCTAAGAGGCTGAGAAGAGGGAGTTAAAGATGACGCGTTTCAGTTGCATAGAGGTGGTTTATTGTAATGTTAACAGAAAGGTAATGATGGCAAGATAAGTTCATCTCCAATAAATGAACTAAATGAAAAAGAAAAAACTGTAAATCAGAAGAAACGTTCAGAAGAAACGATCAACAGAAAGTGAGCGTCCCAGCTACTCACCCCCTTCCAACCTGCATCCACACGCAAACTCACAGATTATATGCACCAAGATACACTGTGGATACACCAAGAGATGTAACAAACGAAAAGTGGTGATTTCAAAATAAGACATCAAAACCTTGCCGGGCACTTACAGTCTCAATCAAATATTTGTGTTTGGTCACATGACTTGGAGGTGTAAATTTGGCCTGTTCAATCTAAGCATTCATGAACTTGAAGAAAATTTCAGAAATATAATATGCACATATTCATACGAAGACCAATATTTGGAAGAAAAAAAAAAAAGGAAAAATCTTCCGATAAGTACTATGGCTCATTCTGCATTGTGGAGACAACTGTCATTTGCTAAGCCTCTTTGCAAAGTGAGCTGGGCCTCTGTCTCTGATGTCTCTGTTATTCCCTGTGCAGGGTGCTGCCTTTGAAGTCACTTAATGGAACGGGTTTCTATCTGCAGATTAGGGAATAGGGAATGAGGGAAAGTGAAGAGATTCCCATCCTCCTGTAGGATGATGGAGAAGTCTGCCTGCCTGCATTCCACTTCCTCTGTACACAAAACTCTCATCATACAGTACCTTGATCCACATGTACAGTATGGAGTTTGTGAGCCAATATCATCTGACATACTACAGCTTCTCACCCTGCTCAGGACATTTCAAGGATTTGACAGTTATTTAAAAGCACCCTCAAAGACCTTAAAAGAAATCCACTCTGCTCAAATACAAACCAGCAATAAATACACATAACCTAATGATTTCAGTTATATTTTATAGCTGTAAATGGGCTGTGTTTTATTGTAAATGTGGACAGACCACTAAAAGTGGAACAGATCTCAAATTCTTGACTGATGGCTACGGCAAGCAAAGAGCCATAAAAAACACTCAAGACTACTCGAGTCTGTCAGCCGGATCTAAGTGCTCTTAATATAAGGACATGTTAAGGAGACACAGGTGACCCATTCAAACTCTACCTCTGTCTCTCTTTAGCACCTACTCTGTTGTACCTGAAGGTTAGGAACAAAAAAAAGGAAAAAAAAAAAAAAATCCATACTAATATTAATATCAGTGTGTCAGAGACTGGGATTATTAAAGATGACAAAGTTGGCATGCTCAAAGAAGCTTCCCCCTGAGGGAGTGACAACAAACCTCCCCCTGAGGGAGCCATACAAAAATCAATATTAATGCGCGTGCATTCACAACAAAGGCAGCGTGTCAGCGGTCGTGTTTAAAGGACGCTTTTCATTTTAACTTTGTTGCAGCCTTTTTGTCTCTCTTCATCAGTGCTTGGCCCCTCTCCATGAAGACAGGCATGTAGGGATATGTTTAGTCTCCAGAGTGAAAAGCAGTCTGAAGACTCAAATGTCACCTGCTTGTGCATACTCCAAATATCTAGACGATGATTATATGTTTGAGCATTAATAACAGATTTAAAGTCTGTGTGAAATGGATTTTTAGTTGTGAATTGTTTCTATCTACAACAGCCAAGTGTTTGAGATATAGCAGCACACATCATCACCAAATCTAAATCAACCTGACAGTAGCTTGATGAGCTAGCTAAATACGGAGAAGAACGAAGAGATAAGCAAGAGCCTTCTGCTTGTTCTTACTGATGAAGAAGCCCAGATGATGTATAAAGACAATATCACGTTTTCATCAGTCTGCGGAAATGGCATATTCCGGCCCAAGAAGACACTCAATGTATTTAAAACACCTCTGAATGGTATCTGTCACATAACTCCAACCTCATGCATTTTCCTCTAAATGAATTCACTCAAAAGGGAATAAAGAGAAAAAGGGAAGATGCACAGCCAAAACATATTGAATAAGCATGTCTGCTGCTAACAAGCTACTACTGTAGAGCAAGATGGTAATGGGAGCAGGACATACATGAATAATCTAACATTTCAGTTTGTTTACCTGGGATTCATTTACTATAAACAATGACTTTTACAATGAGTATATTTCCAATATTTCATATACATTATTTTATTGGTTTCCACACGCCGTATGCTAGATTCACACACACATTGATTTTATCGGCAGTCATTGTGCTATGAAGTTGCCAGTAGGTGTTCCTACTATTGATTGCCATAGTAATAATGTCTCTGGGCACAAAAAGCATTCCAAAGCAGATAAAATAAAACTTTTCTCTACTTTGTAACGCTCCTTAAAATGTCCACATCTAGCCGTCAAAGGTTGCTGTTGCTGTGATAAAGCAATCTCTTGTCACGGCGAATAGCTGTATGTGTGGACACAGCGTAAGGGATAAGTACAAAGAACTAAATTGGTCAAACACCAATTGTGATGCAATTTAAAGCAGATTTTATAGCATCTCTGAAAACACAAGGACGTGCATGAAAGCACTTCTGTTTCCACAGGTGCTGGAATGAAGTTCCCCTAGCTGTCTAAATGTCTGAGTCACTGGCTATGACTCACCTCTACACTAGGCACAGAACTAGATCTGCTTTAGACATTGGTGTTAGAGTATAAACACATTCTGAAGACTCTGACTGTTCAGATCTCCTAATAGGTTCTGTGTTTAGAAGTGTGTCGCCTCTAGCAGCCATACATTTCAACCAAAAGCCTCTACAAAACATTAAATCATAAATTACACAGCCTTTATAGAAATTAATTACCTTAACACCATGCAATATCACGATGTATCACACATCTTGTGCATAAAACATCTGGAAACAGCTGGTGGTCAAGTGTTATGTGCTGATTTCCATACTATGCTCAATACAGCAATTGGATTCCAAGCTGGCTAACTGGAGCAACATTTTACTGCAAGTAGAAATGCATATCATCAAAACCTGATAACGATGCAATCCAGATACAAGATGCATAGTAGAGAGGAAATAAAGAATTGAGCCAAGGATACAGAGCAAGCTCAGGGCTTTCCCTCTTTACCACTCAGCTCAATGAAGCGACAAAGTGTCAGTACTTTCACCGATGACCACACTTTATTTCTATTTCTCTAGTACAGCGTATATGAATATGGAGTGTGTTTCTTTAGGCTGATATCAGATTACCTTTATTCGCTGCATGATTTTTGTTGAAAATATCTGGCATGCTTAATAAGCTGAGGATCAGTGGTGTGCCTAATTTCACAATTTGAGCTGTGCAATAAATTGGCTTAAAGCACGTACGATACACACATGCACACATGCCAACACACACATGCCCAGATGCTAGTATACACACAGGCCAGATGGAGGAGCCAATTCAGGGCCAAGCGCGTATGCACTTTGTCCTTATGCCTCGTTTCCTCTCCAGTCGTCACGTCTGAGTTCTCAACTCGTCTAACGTTATTGTTGCTTTTTTTCCTCTTTTGTCTTTTCTCTCTTCATCGCTCTCTCTCATCAAAATAACATCTGTTTGTGTCTACGCAAACACCTGACAGGCAGCTGATGCCCCCCTTTGCTCCATTGTTTAAAAAAAAAAAGAAAAGGTCTTCTTTAGAGTGAGAGCACATCTGGATGAAGAGCTGTAGGCCTTATCCAGATGTGAGCCTCCACACTCAGCAAGGACACACCTGGACACCCTCAAACAAAGTCAAACAAAGAATTGAACACACACACACACACACAAACACACACACAAATTCTTACAATACAGTTTTCGCTCTTTTCTTCCTCATACTGTCAGGATCTAGCCCTGACTTTTGCCATGTGCCTTTTGTTTACATTTTGTGTTGTCATGTCTGTCCCGCCCTTGTCTATTCCTTCCCGCCTCAGTACACCTGTCCCTTATGTGTCTAATTGTCTTCCGTATTTATCCGTGATCCTCGTACTTGCATTGTCTTCGTATTGTCTTTGTGTGTTCTGTCTTGCTTTTTTGAGTTTCAGTGTTTCTCGGATTTGTTTGTGTTTTGTGTTTATGTTATGTTTAATAAATCGTGTTTTTAGCTTTCCCTGCAATTGGGTCTGAATTTTAACACAAAGACACCCCCGTTTACTGATCTATAACTTTACACAACATTCCAAATTAGTCATACAATAATGGCAATAGAATTGTACCATCCAGACCTTAAGGGAAAGGATTCTGCCTTTTTGCTGTTTGTGGTTGAGAATGTATGCAAATAAATAAGCATGTACAATTAGCTTCAGTGAAAAACTGCTTTATTTTATTTAAAATGATATAAAACAAAAGCACTCCACAAAGCCTACATGTATAATCATACTGTATTCATACAGAACAAGCACAAAAAAAGCCTAGGCTTGTACACACTCATGAACACAGGGCACTGCAGATCAGGGATGCTGTGGCACAGGGGAGCCAGTGCCGAGCTCGGCTATGCCCAAGGTCTTAATGACTTAATTGGGGTAATTATTTGGATAAGAAGTCCAATCACCTGCTTCTTTTTCCTGAAGGTCCTCATCAGGAGCTAATTAAAGAGCTGCTCCCAGTGAGAGACCTGCCACTGCTACGTCAGATAGCTAACAACTGCAGTAAAGGCACAGTAAACTCTGTGCACACACACACACATATACACAAACACACACACACACACCACACACAAACACACACACTAGCTCTACTTAGGAAGCCTGGCTCTCATCCTCCTCACCTGCTCCTGACCTCTGAGTCACTCTTTCTCTCCTCCCTCTATCTTTTCCATCTCCTTCTCTAGCGCTCTGCCCTCCCCACTCTTGTCTCAGCTCAGAGCCTTAATCTCTGGCAGTCTCGTCTCCTTCACTTGTCTCCTGTAAGGGCCCTGACACACCAACTACTCATCATACCAGGAGGTGGCAGTAGTCTGTATTCATGATCAGAAAAGGAAAAGCGGAAGTCAAAGATGTGTTCCAAAACACACTATTACATTGGAGTGTGGAAAAAATGTGGCCCTTTCCTCTATCGTTACCTGCCGTCATGTACTACTTCCTTAAATACTATTTAGAAGAGTAGCATCATAAATTACATAGCCTTTAAGGAAATGAATTGCCTTAACACCATGAAAATCACGATGCAGCACAACTTCTTGTGCATAAAACATCTGGAAAACAGCTGGTGGTCAAGTGTTATGTGCTGATTTGCATACTATGTTCAATACAGCAATGGATTCCAATCTGGCTAACTGGAGGCATATAGTTGTGAAGCGTGTTATCAAAACCTGATAAGGATACAAGATGCATTATAACAGAGGGAAAAGAACAATTTGAGCAGAGCATACAGATCAGGGCCCTTCCATGTTTACCACTCGGAATCATGGAGCGAATAGGTGCCAATACTTTCATAATAAAGAAAAAGAGGACGTCCCAGTATGGTGGAAACTGGTATGTGCTCCAAAGTGCACTCTGCACAGTATGTGGAAAAAAGTGTGTCACTTCTACAATGCTACAGTCATATACTACTACTTACATACCACTTAGGCAGTTAGCATGCAACTTGTGACCTCTGTACATGCTTTTTTGTCTAAGCTGTGAATCTGTTTAAGGTTTCAAAAATTTGCTATGGAAAAAAATTGTGTAAAAGAGTGACACAACGGAAACTGTGGTGGATTTGTTCTGGTTTGAAGTGAATTTTGCTGGCAAATCAATACAAATCCTGAATGATTGTTTTTATGGTGTGGCAAAACATTGTGATCCTGATGGGAGTGGTCACGATAACTCCGCCCAGTCCACAGGGCACCAGAGCTCACAGAATGGTTTGATGAGTATGAAATGATGCTAATCATATGATATGGATTTTGCAGATCACATCCCAGTTAAAATATTTTGGAGCAGCAGGCTTCAAAATAAAGAGAGTAAGCAGAAATTGAGAAATCGTGGGCAGAAGAGCAAGAAAAGCTGAAAAATATGATATTCTATGTGATGCTTAGAAGATGTTTGCTTATTTTACTTACATCCGTTTCTCTTATCCTGGACTGCTGTTCTTGACTCTATAGCCAGAGTAATTAAACAGTCATTAATCAGTGATAAGAGCCAGAGTTTGTGTCACCCACATTTACAGAATGGAATTGAACTGAAAAGTGATGGTCAACACTCAGCTTGGGGTGTCAGGGCTCTAACAGGTTGGTACTGCTTTGCCTTGTCCTTCCTCTCTTGCCCTTTCACTTGTTACTTATTCTTTCATGGTCCACCATCCAGTCACGTCTCTCTGTCATTGCTCTGTCATCCAATCCTAATCTCTTCTTATCCTTTCCATCTCTCTCTCTCTCTCTCTCTCTCTCTCTCTCTCTCTCTCTCTCTCACTCGCTCTCTGTGTCTCTGGAGAAAGTTAGCGTGTGGTGAGCAGACTCTCTCTCCTGCAGAAGCTCTGCTGTGCTGCTTTAATTGTGACAGCACCCCGATGAGCTGCTGGAGCTTGGGCTGCCTCCACAGAGTGTTCAAGGGTAACCAGTGGGGGCTAACTCCATCCTCACTACACACCCACCCACATCACGCACACGCACACACACAGACACACACAGACACACACACACACACACACACAGAGGGGTCCTCAAACAGGCGCCCAGAGAGCACCCGTCAAATGCTCACTCCTCACATCTCATTAATCAGCTGCCAACATCAAACAGCAACGCTGTGGCTTCCCGGGGGCCTGCCGACCCGCCTGCCTCACACTGATGTGTCTGTGGTGGCAAAGGCATTCGTAGTCCCATTGTGAGAGAGTGTGTGAGTCTGTGTACGTGTGAGATGCATACTGAGTATGCTGCAAATGTTTAGAGTAATGCATTAGTGGGTTGTACAAACTTCAAACTTTCGTTTGGTTGCTCCTGCCTGTTTCCTGTGCGCAAGTATGTGTGAGTATGTGTGAATGTGTCTATATGAACATTTAAATGGCACTTAGGAAACAAAATCTCTCAGTATCCTCTGTCTGAGGAATGGCTTTCCATTTGCATACAATGTAATATAACAAATAGATGGAACAATTTTGTATGCACGCACACACACGCAAACACACACACACCTTAATGAGATAAATTCTAACCGGTTCACCTCTTAATGATGGTAAAACACTCACCCCCTCCCCGCATTCTCTTCCTCCTATTAGGAGTGTTGAGTACAAACAGGGTGATTAGATGGTGGGAGTATGTTCCATGTGAGTTAGAGCAATGCACACTCTCTCCCCAGCTGCAACCCATTACAGCAGGGAATGATTTAATAAACCAGAAAGAGAGAGAGAGAGAGAGAGAGAGAGAGAGAGAGAGAGAGAGAGACGTTGACTTTTAAGATGCCTTTATTGCATCTCCCTTGAACTTCCTGCCTTGAATTACCCAAACATCCCCCAAGCACCCTGTGGCAAACACAAGGCCACAAACGTCAACATACTGTACACATTTGTTTCCTCTTGGACAACACAAACATCTGTAACATAAAATACTGAATACTGTCTAAAGCCAAAAAATAAGTAGAAAAAGAGGAAATAATAACAAAAAATATTAGTATTATTATGAGCAGTATTTTATAATGACAAAAAGAAAGTGTGTGTGTGACTTTCAAGTGTGTGAGTTTTATTGCAATACTTTACTAGAGCCTAAAGAACTGTTTTGGTTTTTGTCTGGTTTATGTCTAATGTTGCAGAGCGGAGACAAATTGAGCATTAACCAGCGGAGGTGAGTTTTAGGTAAACAGGTGATGTTGACTTGTAAGAGTTTCATCTTTCGTCCTGAATAAATTGTTTATGTGAAATTTCAGTTAGTCCCTGTTAGTTTACTCTACCAGCTACCGATGCTACAGATGGTGCTTTGTATATCAGTAAATATGGTCGGTGATATAATTATTACTTGATCAGGTACAGGGATGATATTAATGGTATCCAAACACACACATACATATAAACCCACATACACTCTTCTGCCACCACAGAGGAGATGTCAGCACCACCCATAACCCACCCATTACCAGCTCCGATCATCTTCCTTGCGATGAAGTTTTTGGATCTCCGCTTAGATGAGGCCGACTCTGTGAGAATCCTGAAGAAAACATCTACAGATCTACCAGCTCCAGTTGGACTCTGTGATACTAAGAGGAGATCTGAACCCCATGTGATCCCTACACCAATACAACATTTGTCTGATTGTATATTTGGAACCACACCATCTAGTGTCACCCATATGAAGATGGGTTCCCCTTTGAGTCTGGTTCCTCTCAAGGTTTCTTCCTTTACCAATCTAAGGGAGTTTTTCCTTGCCACTGCTGCCTGAGTCACCTCAGACTTGCTCATTGGGGATAAACACATATACATACACACGTACACACACACTGTGAACTATATATATTTTGAATTTTGAATTTTGATCATATTAATTCTCTATATTACTCCTTATGCTTATCTTCTGTTCTATGTTTACGTTCTATAAAGCTGCTTTGAGACAATGTCCATTGTAAAAAGCGCTATACAAATAAACTTGAATTGAATTGAACTGAATAACCTGATCCTTACCCACAGCTGTCCAAAGGAAAGGTGGATAAAGAAGGAGAAAAGCACAGAAGAAAAGAGAACAGAAGAGAAGGGATAGAAAGAGAAAGAAAGAAGGGCTGCTGCAGGTCTGAGGCAGGACAGCACTCTACACAGTAAGCGTTGGATACTTTAAGGTCATCTATATACTCCCCCACTAGTTGTGTTTCTTTTTGTCTTTCTGAGTCTCCATCTCTCTCTCTCTCTCTCTCTCTCTCTCTCTCTCTCTCTCTCTCCCCTGGCACTCTCCCCCTCCTTCCTAACACACAGTCTGCTGTAAAATGCTGGGCCAATCACTAGGGCATCTGGGACCACACTCAGGGTGGGGGAATGCAGCAGCACGGAATCTGTGCATCGCAGAAGCGCAGGACTGGGTGCGTGAGCGAGGGAGTATTGATGCATGCGAGCAGGATTTGGGATTTTTTTTTCTGTTTATCCTTTTGTGTTTGGGAACGGTTAGCTCCAGTCTGGCGCCTGTGTACACTGTTTTGTGAAAGAAGCGTGCTTAGTAGGTGTGCATGCATATAGAAAATATGCTGATTCAATAAGCGCTGTTGTTGTTAGTGCAATATTGCAATGTCTTCTATGTATGCAGACGGGTAAATATAGAGGTACTGCACTGGTAAGAAACAGAAACTAAAGCATCCAACACAAGAGAGGGAGAAGGTATGAATGGGTTAGTAATGCAGTGGGGTGTGCATGGCATAATAACTTCTAGAATTTGTATGTTTGTCTTTCTGTATGTGTGTGTGTGTGTATGTTTAGACTCTAATCTGGCTCCTGTATGCTCATGTCAGAGTGTGCTCTCAGCTGGCTCTCATGGGGACAGTGACAGTAAAGTCTCTCTAATCCCCCCAGCTCTTCACAAACAACACACCTCCTATTGCATGCTGATGAGGCCTACAGCACATTGCATACACGCATACACAATAAGCAAAGGCATAAACACAAGCACACATATAACCCACACACAAGCATACCCACTGCTAGTTGAAGCCATGAGCAGAAAGACACATGCAATTTGTATTCCTATTATATTTATGGCCTGACACACCAAACTGACTGTAGGCCATTGGACGCTGTCAAGTGTCTGAGCACCATTTTGAACGATGTCCTACACCACTGGCGCAAACCAACTGAGCTTGCTGAATTGACGTTGGACACAGGCAGGAGAAAATGTGTTCTGATTTGCTATTCAGCTGAATGAATCAGTGAAAGAAAGAAAAAATAACGTCGTACAAAACACGGAAAAAAACACACAGCTAATTCAAAAACATAACAATATTGACTCAATAATTCACCTTCCCTTTTCATTTAAAGTTATTCATTTTGCTGTTGCGTGTACGTATTTGTTGTGTTGTTTTCGGCGTCTTAATGTTTGCATTACAGGCCATTGTAGAAAAGAACTGGAAGTGAGCAAAGCAAGGAATTGTCTCTCATTTCTCAGGTTCTGACTATCTGATGTACTTAGTAGTATAGCAGGTATGGACATAACAGTGAGGCTGCATTCATTAAAAGTTTAAGACTTCTAATATTGGATAGTGTTGTCAAATTTTGATAAAGAAAATGACTCTAATCATTTGTAATTCAGAACAGTGTAATCCAGAATGTGCAATCCTACAAAGTACATTCATACCAGCTGTTAATTTTTAAGTGCATCTTAATTAGTGATACTTCTTTAGTGATGGCTCTATGGGCAACCATATTAAGGGTCGTGGTGGCTTAGGGATTTGCATTGCCTCAGGGTTGGGGTTTGGATTTCTTCTTCTCTTTCTGCTTCAGAAAGTCCGCTGTCCCTTTACTTGTGCCTTGAGTGCCCTGGGATAGGTTGCAGTTTCCCTGTGACCCAATAGGATAAGTGCTAGTCGATGGATGGATGGATGGATGGATGGATGGATGGATGGATGGCTGGCCCATATTACACCCAGTCCCACAAAATAGACCTCTAGCTTTCTCCAGAGTGTCAGATACATTTTGTCAAGAACTGCCTACTTCCACAGGAAGTTTGATCAACATTGCAAACAAAAAGTACTCCAAAGAGCTCTGACAAAGAGTCTGTCCATCTCATTCTCTCGTGTCATAGATAAGCCTGGGAACTGATAAAAAGCAGAACCCAAATTAACAGAGGGATGGAATAAAAGAAAAAAGGACTAAGTCCTAATAATCAGCCCCTCCTTCACTTCATTTCCCACTGAAAGAGAAGGAACAAGGGAAAAGACCCTACTGCATGGATTAGAAACGAGAGACAAAGAGAGCCAGGGAATCCAGGCGGGATGTCAGATCTAAGCCCCATACTTTTCTACACGCTGCTCCAAAGAGAGGGATTTGCACTTGCATTGAGGTAAGGAGGGAGCATGGAATGAGAAAGAAGCACACAGGAGAGACAGACTGACAGAGAACGGCCAATGAACCATCAGGCAATTCAGCATTACAAGAGCATCAGATCCGTGAAGCTTAATAACTCTGCATTCTTGTATGTAGTTCTACCAAATGACCTAAGACATAACCTATGTGATATATGCAGGGTGTCCCAAAGTTTTCATACATTGGGGAAATTAAGACTTTTTAGCAAAATGTCTTTCTTAATTTATATTCTAGAATTTTTTCAGACAGCCTTTAAGAATGCCTTTATCACAAGGTTGCGACACAGAACACCCAACACTGATACTAAACTGTGAGCAAACAAAGTTGGGAGAGATGACAAAAGGCAGAATGATTTGTTTGTAAAGTGGATGTGTGTTTGTGGGTGTGTGGTAAACTGTCATCTTTCCATGCTCATGGGTGAGGGCATCTGCGTGACAGAGAATCCCTAAGAGCTTCTACCACAGAGCCTCAATCCTTTCCAGCAAGCCTCTGGCCTCCAGTGACTGCCTGTATGTGTGTGTGTTTGTGTTTGTGTGTGTGTGTGTAAAACTATTTTCTGCACTTGTTTATACTGCACTCACAAAAGTAAGTGAAATGACTAAGCATGTCAGAATGTGATGTGTTCAGCATCTGTCATTTTCCACTTCTGCCAGAATGAAAGAAAGAAAGAAAAAAGAAAGAAAGAAAAAGAAAGTTCCTCTGCCTGTACTAACAGTAGCTCTGTATCCCACACTACTGGTACTCTCACTGTCAGCTAATGTTAACACTCCAGCAATAAAAATAAGTTCCATCTGTTTGTGACCCTGGCAGTGTGTAAAAGAGCTCCTGATGCTCCAACAGTCGCCTCAGCAGCTCGTCTGTGGAAGAACGCCGTTCCATTGCGCTCAGAAGCCTCTATCCTGACACACTCCCTTGCTTTAGTACACTGTCAACCATTAGAGCCTTGTGTTGCCTCAGAGTGTACGTGTGGGGTGAATGCAGGGTGAGAATGTACGTGGAGGGCGACAGCTGCATGCGCCCCTCCCTGTCTCCACCCGCTGGGGGCTCGGCTGTACTTCAGGCCGCGGCCGTCAGCCTCTTTTAATCTACCAGCGGGGCTCCGCAGCTGCTGTAAGCTCGCCCAGAACCGTCCAAAGCCACACTCAGCTTTTATGTATTTTAACCCTTTTTGGCTCAGTTTGTCCATGTCTCCTTCCTCATTTCTCTCCAAATCTTTCTCTGTCTTTTACTTCCCTTCATAAGGTGAGTCAGACCTCGTATGCCTAGTTACAAGCAGAAATACTGTTACAGAAGTAATGCTGCTTGGGTCCATTTGTGTTATGTCTGTCAAACTGCATGAAAAGCTCAATTCAAGGCTACGTCGTAATTACTTAAAAATTATGTTTTGGAACGCATTTGAATATAATGAGTCTATCAATTTATGTTGTTTTGTGTTGTGTAAAAACGTGGAATGTTTTTCTTCCGATGTTTCAGGTGTTTTTGTTTTTCCACAGTCACTGTTCTTGTTACTGATTAGTACACCATGATGCAATTTCCACTCAAAAACTCATCTTCACTCAAAAAACAGATATGGAGAAAATACAATCCATAAAGACTTCCTATTCAGTACACGCGTTCAGGGCATAGGACATAACAATATAGTGTGTGCAAAATGTCACAGATCTTAGTATACGGTACATAGTGCTAGATGCGCCCATTAGAACCACATTTGGAATTAAGTCACTGTTTCTCACTACTGAAGCAGCATGAGGGGTAGTGAGAGAGTTCAGTTTCACACGACTGGACAACTGTTCCTATGCTTCTGTCTTGCACTCAGCTGCTGAGGGAGTTGGTGATTCTGAGTCTTTCCTGGCCAAATCTCCTGCCACGTCTCTCCCAGCTTCAGACTCAATTAGTAAATTAGTTCCACACGACTGGGCAATAAACAGCGATCAGGGAGCTGATAAACACACGCTCACCACCCCATTAAGAATCACCTCCACTCAGGATACACACATCCAAACACAACTCTATAACAGTGGCCTGACACTACGCTGTCTGAGTGTCTGCTTTTTTAGAGTTTTCTTCTCTGAGCTACTGACTCGGCCCTGGTCTCAAACCAATTACACACCAGGGAAAGAACAAGAATGTGTGCATGTGTACGTGTGTGTGTGTGAGAGACAGAAGATGGAGAAATGAGACATCAGGCCACCAACACCTCCTCTGTATCACACATTAAATCCATATTGCAAATGAAGCATTATGGACGAGTCGGAGGCTGCCGCTAATAGGCAGACCACAGGAAGTCTGAGGGAGCGGGGGGCTGTCACAGAGAGAACGAGAGCGCGAGCAAGAGAAGGGGGGAGATGACAGAATCTGTAGGAGACAATAACAGGAGGAAACTTTTAAATTATGCTTCGTGAAATGTGTTCGACAGAACATCAAGTGCTATCACATTCCACTTCTCCTCTCACACATGGAGAGACAAGTCTATCCTCTGTGCGCACACACACAGACACACACAGACACACACACACACAAGGTATAGCAGTGTGGGCCTGACGTGTTCTGAAGAAACACACAAACACCTACACACAATAACACAGACACACACACTGGGAGAAAGGTTGGGAGGGAGGGTTTTTGAAAGAATGGAACAGTTTGTGATAACAGTGGTTAAAGCACTTAAGCTGCTGTAATTAGTGTGTGACAGAAGATCTGCATTTATCTGCCATTGCACAAAGCAGCGTGAGAGGGATCAACAGCCGAGACAAACAGCACTGCTCCCAACTAGGCTTTTAAACTATCTTGGACGCGCACAGACACACACACACAACCTCTCATCCAGACTAACAAAGATACACAGACACCACAGCAAAAGTCATGACATCAGCATTTTAACCAGATTATAGCATGGACAAATCCAGACGACTTCAATGTGGCAACCTGGGATGTCCAATGTCCCTCTGATTCTATAGTCTCTAAATCGAAAAGCCTGCAAACAACTTGGCTACTACAGCTTCTTACTGAAACTTAAATAAGACAAAAAAAAGTGAACATCAACTGCTTGTTGTTTTAAACGTATGTCTTATAAAACTGATTCTACCTAAACATGCATCTTCAGAGTTTCTGGTTTCCTCTCACGTCTAAAAAACATATGTCAGTTCGAATCACTATGCTAGGTGTGTGTGTGTGTGTGTGTGTGTGTGTGTGTGTGTGGGTGGGTGTTTGTGTGTGTGTAAGATAAACTACAGTACAGTAAACTAAGAAATGAAATGTATATAGAAACCTATAGAAATGTATTTCTTTGTGTTATCACCATCTATCATATAACCTGAACAGTAGAACATACACATCTTTTCTCATTCATACCGTTACAACCTTATCTCTGAGCTTCAAAATAAATCTATCTAATGAATCTTGTCTACAACATCTGTGTACTGCATTTATTTATTTCTTTACATAGAATTCTTTGAGCAAATAATAGAAACTTTCTTCTAATAAAAGTCTTGGGGCAGTTGCTATAAACATTTTGCATTGAGTAAATGTAAATGCTATTTATTCTGGAAACATTAGAAATGCACATTTTATAGATACTTTAGTCAAAGGTAATTTGCTAATTAAGCTCTAAATGTGCACAGCTTGTTAGTTCAACTTTTTATTAGAGCAAAGTTTCTCAGTTTACACTAGATCACAAAAAAGATACCACAAAACATCCAAGTCTTGATCACCTGAATTACTTTATAACGTATTATTTCATTGTTGAAAACTACACAAGAGCATGGTGGAAAGTCTCATATCTGCATCGTTCTTCACTGGAAGAGTCTTGAATTAAAATAAATTATTTAAAGCTTAATAGACAGTTTTTGGGTTCAAAGAGACACCTGAGATTTGAGTTTTTTAGGGACATGTATAAATTCTTGTCTATGGTAATCGCTCCTATTTGATTGAGTTTTGTTGGAGAGTTCATTTAAGCAGGTGTGTCTTCTGGCCCAGCTCTGGCCTGTGTTCCCATGAGTCAGTAACAGTGGTGCTTTCTGTTGCAGGGCTGCTCCTCCTCCACACTGGCTCTGTGGTCCTCAGGGACTGGAGCAGGGAGGAGAGTTCGGGTTGGGGGTTGAGTCTGGGATAAAGAGCTACAGTTTCTCTGGCAACGTCCACCCCGGTCCACTTTGGGAATTCACCAGTAATGCACACTTATGAAATTGAGAGATACACAACAGAGGGAGAGAGAATATAAAGTAGTGCAGAAAAGAACCAGGTCAACGTGCCCTCGCTAAAGCTTTCAATATGACCATGTGTGAATGTCTGAGGCATGGAGTGAGAGAATTACATTGTGAAAAATAAAGAAAGAAAGAAAGAAAGAAAGAAAGAAAGAAAGAAAGAAAGAAAGAAAGAAAGAAAAGGGAGACATGTTTTTGCCCTGAGGTCACGGTGACATGAAATCACAGGATTGAACTCAGACAAGAAGAGGTGTGTGCGTGTGTGTTTAACCGTGTGTGTGACAGGTGACAAAGTGTGGATTGTGGATGGGCTTTTAGGTGTGAAGTACCCTCAGTTCTCATCTTTCCTCTCTTCTCCCCTCTTCCTTGCCTCTGTCCTTCCCCTTTCTTGCCTCACTGGAGTCATTACTGCCTAATTAAGTGCATGGCTTGTAACATAAGCAAAGCATTAAATTGAAACATTTCGCCCTTGTAAACGATGGGAATGATTATCATGCTAATTCGGCTGCTCTGCTGAGAAAACGAGGCAGCAGGCAAGCAGTGGATCTGTTTATTTCTGTCAAACAGCCCACGTGCTCCTGTGATTCTCTCTTCCTCCAGCTTCAGCGTATTGTTGAAGCTGTTTGTAGCGTCACCCTCCACTAATGACGAACTAAAGAGCAGATTTTCAGCCAGATACTTAGCATACATTTGCACATTTTTAAAAAAACCTGACACGGCAAGGCATGAGAATGGAGAAACGCTCGTCTCTTGAGGTAGTTAATTCAAAGCATCTTCTTAAGAACAAAACACATGTACATGCACTAGCTTAACAGCAAGTCTCTTTGTAATACTTATGTTTTTATATAGACCTTCGTAGTTTTCTTCTTCTCTTGGCCAGCTAATCACGATACACTAAGTATTAATCAATTAATCAAACATTCGGTTTAGTGTCCAATCATGTTCATAAATGTTCAAATTCAAAAACCTTGTAAAACGCTGAACGCAGTAGCGTTAGCATGAAAAAGCTAACATTAACCAGGATAGCCTGTTTAATCAGCAAATTTACATTAGCTTTGATTCCGACAGCTGACACAATCTAGCTAGGCAGAAAGCCAAATTCGAGCTGATGGTAATTACTGGATATTGACATGACAAATGACTTCTGACTAATTCGTTATAAAAGTATACAGATTATAACTGTCATGCGTCAAACAAGCAAACTTAAAGAGACTGAATGATGATTTCAGGCACAACGGCATACCAAGAGTTTTAAGCAAAAAGTAATAAAAGTGAATTTCATCAAATGATAACATTTACATTTTAATTCTTAATATCTGTGTATATTTAAACATAACAACTATAGTGTACATGTTTGCTGGGATTCTTCCAGTTGTAATTGTGTAAAAGTCTGCTCTCACATTATCTACAATTTCCCTGGTGTATAATTTAAAATACACATTGATGTATATTTTACAAAAATCATTTCATTTCTATATTGTTTATTCCTCTACTGTTTTTCACATATGAAGTCAACTGTGTTTTCACAAATATTTTGTTGTATGCATTTTATTTTACGGTGGTTTGTAGAACATAGTAAGCTGTAATATATTCCATTTTTGCTTTTTTTCCTGAACTTATCATTTATTTCTTACTGATAATAAATTAATTACAGTCTAATGACCAACACCAAAAGGGCTCTTTAGTGTGTGCTTCATTGTGTCAAACTAGTTCTCTTTATTTTGATCTCACTCTCTCTTTCTCTCTCTTTCACACACACACACACACACACACACACACACACACACACACACACACACACACACACACACACACACACACACACACACTTACTTCTCTGGCTAATTAGCAGTTAGGTATCTTAATGCTGGCGTAAGAGCTGAGAGCAGAGGCCAAGAGTGTGTCAGCACCTCGTCAGAGCTGCAAGAAGGAGTGCTGATAAGTTCACATCCTGACATTCTTGTGCATGTGACTGGACAGAGACAGATACAGCGAGAGATATTCAATCATTTGATCACTAATCCTCATCAAATACTTTATTGCTTTCACTATAATGACTGTTTTTCACTGGATGACAGAGATAAGAAAAAGCATGTGCATACCATGAAACATATTTAATGTAAACAACATGAGTGCTGAGAAAAGTGTGTTGTGTCCTGTAAACCACACACACATACACGCACACACACAGAGACACACACACAACCCCCTGCTGTTGTAATTAAAGGTGTCCTTGACAGTGAGATGGACCGATTTTCACACCCATGGACCCATGGCTTTTTTTTTTTTTTTTAAAACAACACCCATCCACTTCAACGGCTCAGTTAGGGGGACCATGCACAGACACATACAGACATAAATACACACTCCAGTGTTTGTGTGTCATGAGGATTCGCTGAGCAACTTTCAGAAAGGTGCTAAAGCCTTGATGAGACCTTTGGGGCTTCATACAAAAGACAGAGAGAATCAAATCTCCTAACATGCTGTGAATTCGCCATTGTTTTGTGTGCTCTCTCTTTCTGTGTGTGTGTGTGTGTGTGTGTGTGTGTGTGTGTGTGGCTGTTCAGGAGATTCAGGAGTCTTCAGGTGCTGTCATAATAAAATAGCTTAAGGCAGTGTGTTGGTGCTATAGATATTAAATCTTGTTTCTTGTGGTTAAACTGTACTTGTTGAAAAACACATAAGTAACCAGCTAATTTGTTTGTTGTTTGTTTGAACAAGAAAAAAAAAGGTTCATCTGATATCGTAGGTCACATGACAATGGCATCATGATGGAGGTGGTATGTCCGGATCGTATTCACACTTCACACATACAATATACTGATCAGCTCGTACTGTATCAACAGCTGAGCAGCAGGTACCGAAAGGAATACAGTAGGCACCTTCACAGTATCTGATTTTAGACGCAGCTTTTCTCTGTTGTGACTAGAGAGAAGACTGGATTCTCTCTTCTAGTTAAAAGCAGAACGATACAAAGTTTGAGCATATGCATGCTGGGATTTATTTGCATATATTTGCTTCCTTAATCGGCATAAACAAACAGTAAATTTGTGTCTAGAGTATATGCTGTGTACGCATACACACAGGGCAGATCGATGATGACAGACCTGAGACAGGAAGTGGAATTCAGACTCTGTAATCAGACGCCAAATGCCCCAGGCCACAAAGCCCACATCTTCAATCTACGCCTGCAGCAATTGGTCAGGTGAAAAAGGCAAATCCATGAAAATTGAAGACAGTTAATACACTTTCGTGTTCACTCTCCCTGCCTTGCCAAGTCAGCTCATATGATGCAGATGCAAGAATTAAACAGATTAAATTCACTATAGGAGAGAACACTGAAATAAAATGTGAAGGAAAGAAGGAAAAAAGAAGAAAAAGAAGAAGAAAAACCTCCTCATCACAGTATACACACACACACACACACACACACACATATAAAACAGCCCAGTTATCAGATTAATTACTGCAGGAGTTCTCTTAACATCTGCTGGAATGTCAGGTCTAGCAGGGGAGTGAGAGAGAGAGAGCAAAAGAGGGAAGAAGGGACTGAGGGATTGAGGGAGCGGGGGAGCATGTTGGCCCTAGCGGAGGTGTGAAGGTGCGGGTTAAAATAAGAACAGTGGCACCTGTTCCAGCGGCTGAGAGGGAGCCACAAATACACTCTGTTCTCTCTTAACACTGCAGCTCTGTGGGTGTATGGAGTGTGTGATTAAGAGAGTAAGCAGCAGAAGTATAGTTCCTGAGTGTGTGTCGTGTGTGCTGCCTGCCGTAGGTGGATAAGTAAGTGGTGTGTGTATCTGTGTGTGCGCGTATGTATATGTATGAGTGTGAGAGAGAGAAGGAGAAAAAGAGTGAGAGAAAGAGAAAGAGAGGGAAAGAAAGAGACAGCAAGTTACGTGTTGGTGGTATGTCTTTATTATTCAATGCTGTCTAGCAGGAAGAGCTGCAAGCTGAGAGCCAATTGGTACTGTGTGTGTTTGAGTGTGTGTGCATGTGTGTGTATGTGCCATATGCCAGATGCTGAACAATGTGTTCTCTGCAATTATCTAGAATTGCAAGTACATTATTTAGAGGACTACATGTCGAATAGCAGGTTCTCAGAATATATAGCTATTGGAAGTGGTTCAGACAGGCAGCAGATTTCTTTTCTATGCCTCATGCCACCCTAACTTGACGTTCACACACTCTGCAAAAGAAATATACAATTCTACAAGGATAGATACCATTCGGAGTCCGGTTCCTCTCTGAGTTTCTCCGTTACACTGTCGCAGGGAGCTTTGCCTTGCCTCTGTCAACCCTCATGTGCTCATTAGGATATGAAACTAGACATTTAAAACTCTAAAGCTGCTTTTTTGACAATGTCCATTCTTCACTATTACAAATACTACTGAAGTGAAAAGCTCCATGTTGGTAGATTGCTAATTAGCTTGATAATAATTTAGCCCTTATTGAATTACTTAGCATACACACAATTATGCATGATTACCATGGCAACCAATGTAGACGTGAGTGTGTGAGTAGTGTGACTAGAATGAACAAACAGATCTGTTTTGGGAACTTGACAGTTCAACATTAAAAGCCTATGAACTCCATCTCTTGTATAGAAAGGACAAAGTGTAGAAGTCTTACCTACAAGTCCAGAGCGACTTACATTTTTATCTCATTTTTATACAACTGAGCGTTAAGGGCCTTGCTCAGGGGCCCAGCAGTGGCAGCTTGGTGGACGTGGGAATCAAACTCGCAACCTTCCGATTGGTAGTCCAACACCTTAACCACTAGGCTACCACATCCCAGACTGATGCTTTGGTGTTCGATTGGATAGCATTGGTTTTGTCACTGGTGGGAGAGGGAAATAGGGGGGAGTTGTTGCTGTAGTGAGTTACAGGCAGGTAGAGAGCGAGAGAGAAGGCGTGGGCCTGGTGCTTTATGTTTTCGGTAATTAAAACAGCATTAGGCTATTTATTTCCTCTCCCCGTGCGTAGCTGATTGGGCATGAGGGAACACGGGACTCGCGAAGCCGAGAAGGAGCACAATTACACGCCATCAGCAGACAACATTAACTCGCTAATAGGAACATGGCAATAAAAGTTTATTATTATGGGGGAACGATGATTGCCTGGTTTAAGATAACATTTATAATACTTAGCAACGATCGGGAGGAAACGGGCGGGTGCGTGAGGGAAAGACGGCGTGAGGATGCTGCTTTTCTCAGCAATCACTTTGCAATGAAAAGGAAAGGCTGACAGTCTACTCCTAAGAGGTTTGTGCTCATTAGCCATCCTTCCCGATCTCCATTATCTTCTCATCTGCTAATGCATACCGCAAACTCACTCAAGATGGCTGACCTCCACCCAGCTGCAGGGCTGAGAGAGCAGTAAGGCTTGTATAATAGCAAAATGTGTAGGACATACATTCGGTACTCTTTCACGTATCACTATTTGAAAATTCCTACCATCTATTTACACTGAAGAGAGGGATCGCTTCAGAGAACGTAGAAAGAGACAAAGAGGAGGGAAGAAAGATAATAAAGGGGAAAAAGCAGTTGAAGGCCTGGCTGAGGAGGCAAGAAAAGTGTTCAAGGGTTGAGCATGTGCTGGAAGGAGAGCAATGGAGTGAGGGATGAGAGAACTAGGTCTGCTTTTGGGCCAAAGGGATAGTGAGAGTGTGAGTGAGAGAGAGAGAGAGAGAGAGAGAGAGAGAGAGAGACTGCTAGTGGCCTTCCTTTCTTTGGTATTTTCTTCACGTCGAGGGGATAAATTATTCAGAGCCCGGGGAGGCTCTCGCTTCATCGTGTAATGAGAAGGACACGCATTGATACCAAATATTGCTGTTGGGAAACTATCGATCGGAGAGCTATTTGTCCAAAGTTTAGTCTGGAACCGAAGGCTGTCAGCGGCTTTTAATATGACTGACACTTACGTAGGAAAAAAAAAACATCTCAGGGCACACACCCTCTCCCACCTTTCCTCTCTCTGTCTGGCTTTTTCCAACCCGTTCTTTCCAAATCGCTTTAGTCTCTCTGGTAGAGAGAAAAAGTAAAAGAGAAAAAGGAATGAAGAAAAAAAGAAACGACTGAGTGAGTAAGCAAGAGAAAGGAGGAGGAAGGCAGAAGAACGGCGTCAATAAGCCTGCAGTGTAAATTAATTGCTTCTGGAAACAGGACAAGTCAGCACAAAGCTTAACCTTTGACAAAAGGTCGCTGTGGAGGGAAAACATGTCAACCGCGTACTTCCTGCTAAACAGATTATACAAACTTGCCGTAGCTCATTCTAAAGGATCTAAATGTCTATGCATAGATACTCTTTAGATCTAATCTTTCATCATGTTAACATGTCCTACATTAGCTGTATTCTGTATCTGTGTGTGTATATGTGTGTGGGAGGGGTTAGAGGGGAAGGAGGGCTGCTTTTTTCCTTCCTCAGATGAACACTGGCTAATCTGTCATGTTCGCCAAGCTCTGGAAGGCCTGGCCTGGAAAAGCATGAGATGCTTGCTTTGGCCTGAACCTGAGGAAGTCTGGCTTTCCTACGGGTGGAGGCCTCCGCTGAGGGGCCTGCGGTTCCAACAAGGTGGTCTGATGTCCCTGGCGTGTTGGGAATGGAAAATCTGAGCACTCGCACACAAAGTCAGTCAGCAAAGCACTTGGGGAACAGGACAAACAGTTCAACTGCTTATTATAGAATTACTGCTAACCATCTCAAACACCTTTTCTTTATTAACACTGGCCCTGACTAACTGATGGTTGTGTTAAATGATATACATTGCAGTATGTATAATATTGAAGTGTGGAAGCTATGACACATTTGAAGTCACCCGGCGGGAGACGACGAGCAGCGTGCAGCCTCTACATCGCCGCATCAGCGTAAGCCAGCGGGAGACAGTAATAACCTCTCGCTCTGTCTCTTTTTCCCTCTATCACACAGACACACCTCACCTCTCCAAAAGACACACACATCCATGCAATTAACACATCACTGTGTGTCAGGTAGATCAAAAAAATAAGGCAGGCACTACAATTAGAGTCTCAGAGATCATCAATCAGGAGTGGAGAGAGAAATGCAAGAAAAGAAAAGAAAGGTCAGATTTAGACAGTGAAGGAAAGAACACTTGGGCTTCAAAGTTAAAGCCAGTGTAGAGCAGAAGGTTTTGTTGGGGTATCTTCAGAAAAGTTCTTCTGTGATGTGATGACCAAAGCTGAGGTCCAGCTAAACTCTCTTATCTGTACAGAAGTGGTTTATTGAGACTACTTTAATCTCCAAAACTTGACATACATACTCTATACACACAAAAAACTTAATCCACTACAGAATGTACTAAACTTTTGACATGTTTAATCAGTAAAGTTTTACTTTGCAGTGTGAGTCTGACTATTAGAGCTACTAGAGATATTATATTATAATACTGCTTGACAAATTTTTCCAGTGTTGTTTCTGCCATTAAAAAGAAACTGCTTTGTTTTTCAACCATCATCTTAAGTGTTATTCTTAAAAACAGCATCAGTTTAATCTAGTGAATAAAGAGCAAATGCAGCACAAAGGAATAGAAATAGTTTATATCATTTTCTTTTCACTAAGGATTTGAGTGTGATAATTTTGCCAATACAACTATTTTTTAATTTACACTTTTAGAATTTGAATAATAGTTAATAATAATAATTTAGTCATAATGCCAATTTTTGTTTGGTTTTTGACTTTAAAGCCACCGGCATTTTCTCAGGTAATGTTGGGTTTGTTGGTTTCTGTCTGTACATGTCTTGTCTGTTTTTAACATCCTAACAGCTACAGTACAAGCATCTATAGAGATTTCATGTACTTTAAAGATATATTTATATATCTATATATTTATATTGTTACGTATATTTCTCTCATGGGTTGTGGGCGTGTGGTTATTGTTTGCCTGTATGTTTGTGTTATGGTGAGGGAATGCAGGTTGTGTCTCTCTGAGGGAAAAGCTCAGTTAAGGTAGGGGGTTGTGGTGTTGGCACAGGGGTCTACGGCTCTAAGAAGTCAAATTACCTCAGAGAGTTACCGATCAGCTCTGCGCACACCCACAAGCCGAACACTCATTAATTGTGTATCGCTAGCATATAAACAAAGTCCGGAATCAAACACACACCCCCAAACACACAAACATAAAAAAACCCACAACTGTCCACTTCATCAGATCAACACAAAACTCTGCGACAAACTATCTACGCTCCACTAGTCTCAGTGTACAAGCGCACAAAGGACATCCACTAATGTACTCAAATAAACATTCTCTCTTTCTTTCAAACACACACACACATATGCACACGTGGGGGCACTCTTGCGGGTCTCTAATGAAGCCCCAGTTGTGACGGCATGGAGGCGTCTGAGGCTCCGGCGGGATAATTACGCCGCTCCCTCGCAGCTGAGTTTGGCAGATGTAGGGGAGGGGTGCGCTGCGTGCCGTGGCGGCCATAACGAGCGCAGGGGAGCGGAGGTGGGATTCGGCACAGACCCCGCCATCCGCCATTAGCAGCTTGGCACCGTCACAAATGAGTGTTTTTCACCAGAGCACCGGGAAGGGCTGCGAAATTCCAACAAATTCAAGTGAGCGCCGCAGCCGCCCAGAGAGAAAGAGAGAGGGAGAGATCGAGAGCAAGAGGGAGAGAAATCAAAACAAAAGCAAAAGAAGACAGAAGGAGAAGAAAAATGAGAAAGCAAGAGAAAGACGGAGGAAAAGTGTGTAGTGTGTGTGTCTATGTGTGGGGGTGGGGGTGGGGGGTTGGTGAGTTGGACAGAGGTTTGCACCGCCATGACCGGATTTGTCACCTCTCTCAGCACAGGGAACGCAGAGCTTGGCACCATGGGAAATTACCAAATCAGAATGCATTGATTTTCTACAGGGAGGAGGCAGGGAAAAAAAGAGTGGAGTGAGACAAGAAAAAAGAGAGAAGGGCTGGAAAACTGACATGGCTGAGAATTAAGTAGGAGATTGCATTAGACCTTTGTATTATAGGGAGCAGAGAGTGGCAGACATTTGTTTTGGGAGAAGGTGGAATAAAGGTGTGTATTGTACACCTCTGGTATACGGGGAGCAGGGAAGTAAAGCAAACTATTACCCCGACATGTCTCTGATGCCCTCTCGCCTTTCCCATTTGTCTCTCTTTGTCCTCATACAGTATCTTGTAATTACCCTTGTGTTGCCAAGACAAACCCATATGTTGCACTGTGTGACAACAGCCTACAGTTAATGTATGATCATGAATGTGTGTGTGTGTGTGTGTGTGTGTGTGTGTGTGCACGCATCAGTCATCTAAAGTATTACAGAGTTTTTTTAGATCTGGATAAAACTATTCTGTAACTTAAACTGGAGGTCTGAGAACAGAGCTTGGAGCCCAACAACACAGAGAGAAGAGCTCTTATTTACAAGCATATTCCTAGCTCTCGCTCCAGCAAACATAGATTACACTAATGTCTGTGTCTCTCAATTTCCACTCTAGTCATGCACCCATACACTCATCCTCTGTCTTGGTCTCCATCATGGTAAATGATCAATTTCAAGGTGACCCCTGGTTGAATTACGGCAAGTGTTTTGTGTGAGCAGGCGGGCGGCTGCAGCCCGGTCCCAGTAATTAACACCAGCGCCTAATGAAGTCCAGCTGCTCGCCGTGCAGACTGAGAGCCTGCCAAAAACCAGGAGAGCCTCTGTCAGCCTGCCTCATCCTCCTCTCTCCATCTCTCTTCAGTTCTCTCCATCCTTTTCCGAAGGTCAGCCTACCCCAACCAGCCGAACTGTCTCACCCCGTTTCCCTTCACACCACGGCTAAAGCACTGATCCAGAGTGTTCCCACACTCCTTTCTCTCCTTTTGTCTGGTCCATTGCTTCCTGACAAATTCCCCTCTCTCTCTCCATCTCCACGAGGCCATGTAATATCTCTCACACCACTCTAATACATTATCTGTCCTCAGTTCCCAAAGTGTTTGCAAAGTTTTAACGGAAACCATGAATGACCAATAAGAGGCTAGAAGGTTGGAACCTGCATCCATCTCTAAGATAGAAAGAAAGTTGTAGAACTCATGTGGCAATTATGCCATAACATGGAACTTCTCATATAGTAATACACATTTTGGTTGTCACATCTTGTTTCATTGGAGATTTGCACTTTCAAAGGCAAAAGCATCGACATTCAAAACTTCCCTCGGCAGCTTAAAATAAAGGAGATGCCTTGCTTTTGTTTTACAAGCTGGCTCTGAGCAATACACACACGGCTAATGCTTCATTTTAAACATAGCAAATGTAAAGTCTATGAGATCCAGAGTGTGCAACATTGTGTAGCTTAAGGGCACAACTGCCTTTTAGATCCACCCTGTCTCAGGTTAGATAGAGTATTGTCTCTCCTTTCGTTGGCATATTCTTTTTTCATTCTTCTTTCACTCCATCGTTCTCTCTTTTAACCCCTGTGTGCTCTCTCTCTTGGATCAAAGCTGGAAGCTCCTGTCAAGGAGGCACCTCTCTCTAGTGCTGCCTTTGAAGACACCGTCCCCAGATGGCCCCTGTCTACCCACACACACCCACACATACCCTCAAACACACACTGACACAAGTACACAGTCAGATAGGCCTTCACCCTTGCGCTTCCTCCCTCCATCAAGAGCGTTTTCTGCTTTCTCTGCTCATCGTTCAGAGAGTGCTGATGAACTGTGACATGTGCAGGTTTTCCTCCTACTTACACTTGTAGACACACACACACACACACACACACAGCTCATGTATAGAGGCACAATCGTTTCAGACAGCTGATGGTAATTATCAGGTATGCTTTATATGCAGGACAGAACTGGAGAGAAACACACATTTTTGATCACAGATATCATCTTTGTATCACCCCATACTAGGGCAGGGAGGTAAAGCAAAACAGTAACTTCACTTTAAATGATGTAAATGTAAACAGATGCAGGTCAAGAGCTGCATAACATCATTATCATACTGAAATTATAATCAATTGGACTCATTTATCACAAAAAAAAAAGACTAAAAAGTCTTTTTCTAAGAAGTCATAAATTATGTTCCCAAAAAATGACAAAAATATTTGCCTCTGTCGTGTTTGAGGAGTCAGTTTAAGAAGTGTGGCTGTAAATACAGTCTGTCTTCTCTAAAGACTTGCTAGTGAATATATGATGACTTAATATATGCTGATGTTTGCAGCTAATTTTTGATCAAAAATGACTCTCAATGCCGAAAGCATAAAGCAGGCTAAAGCGCATTTCTGTGTGTGCAACAACATGTTAAGTCAAACGCACCAGATTTTAAAATTGCTCTCTTATATATTTTAGCTCCTCTTGTTGCTTCTGTAGTCAGAGTTGGTTAGCAATCAGATTGTACCCATCATGCCAAACTAACATGCACGCTCCCTTAATGCAGTGTCACATGGGTGTAAGTTTCTTCCACCAGCTGCGACAGATGCTGGCGTCGCTCGAGAAAATAAATTCAGAATACTTAACGAATTAAGCGAGGAGCTAATTGCGGCTGGCCCGCGTTCATTATGGCGCACGAAGGCGGGAGGCTTGTTTGTCTTTTTAACAATTAACTCACAGAGCTCGGCAGAGGGAGTAGAGGCCGAGCAGCTCATGCAGTTGTCCCACCCTCCCCTGCATAGCAGCTGCATCAGACACACCTGGATGGGCCTGGAATGGGGAACAGAGTGGGGCAGGTGCACCCCTACAAAAGCTACCCGAGTCCTTTACACACACAAACACACACACACGCACCAAGGCACCAGCACAACAGCCCACTAAGGCCCCTCTGACTGCAAAATGAGCAACTTTCAAATCAAAACACACCAGGAATAACACACTTGTGCAGAAACATGTGTCTGGTGCACAATCTAGTGGCTCTCTTCTTTCACACACATCACACACACAAACTCAGACACACCTGTACACAGATCTCCACTGTCTCAGCGGCACTGGCCACTAGTGTGGCTGATTTTCCATTCTGTTCCCACACCTTTTGGAGGAGGCTCCCCCTGAGCTGTTCTCTTATAGATCTCCAAACAGCTTGTAATTACTTTTAATAAACAGCATAAGAAGCAAATCAAGCGCAAACGTGGCAAAATGAGCTCTCAGGGGGATCAGACGCCACTCAGCCTTGCAAACAAACATTTGGGCAAAACATTTCTACCTCTCGCTCTCTCTCTCTCTCTCCCTCTACAATGTGACATCCTTTGTGGTGGCTACTCCAAAAACCGGAATAAGGAAAAAGTAAAAAAAACAGGATGTACAGAACATGCATATGTATATGTGTTTATATAAACAGTTGATTGATAGGTGCTGATAATTAAGAGAAACTGACTGTGTAAACACACCGACATCAACCAACTTTCCTCTGAATCATGACTTTGCCTTTGCGCCACATCCATGCTTTATCCTTCCTTTTGCTCCATCCAGCCACCCTAGCAGCATGCCCCCTCTGTGATAGCCCCCTCTGTGATAGCCCCCTCTGTGATAGCCCCCAGTGCAACCACACCTGGCCCCTTGGAATTTCCGCTTGCCTAGTTCCAGGTGTTGAGGTATGTGCATGTGGGGCACCTCATCTGTTCCCACAGTCACACATTTAGCAGACAGAAGAAACCACTACACCACCAGCAAGCCATTAGACCTGCCCGGCAGCTCTGCAATACCATAAAACCCTTTATTCATAAAGAAAGCACCTGTGCCCACTCGGCTCGACTGCTACCGTCTCTCATCCTCAGCTCACTCACGTCACTCCAGATTATTTGCTGTGATTGGTTGCTAATTTTGTTTTCTGCACATTTACCGAATAATGTTAAAAGTTGAAAACACTGTGACACAACCATTGTTTCAAAGCAGAGATATAGTAACCGGTCTGATAAATGTTTGCGACATTACATCTGTTATTTTTATTAATGTATGAAGTTGGAAGCACGTACCAGCATCCTTGGATTTTTTTTTTTAACATAATATAGCAGAAGAGCTTTAAAGATTCAAAGTCAGCCAGACTAATTCTTTCTGTGCAAAACATGTATCGTCTTTTAGTTTTATTAATTTCTATCACTTTCTATAACTATTATTTTTAAGGTAAAACCCCACCCTGTTTTTTTTTTTTTTTTTTTTTTTAATAATACGAGAAAAGGTCAGTATCTAGAATGTTAAATGTAAACTGTATAGATTCAATCTTTTTTTTCTTAGGCATCTTCATACTCTAATCACACATTTAAACCATTACAATCTGCATCTTTAAACGCAGTATCAATTTTGAACTTCTTCACCTGCATGTCAGTAAACACAACAGAGATATCAGTGGCTGATATTAGTGACACTTCATAGACTCTGTACTGTCAGTAAAGGTGCGTGTGCATATCTGAGTATGTGTAGTGAAGAGGGATGGTGTCTACATCCACACGCACATGGCCCTAGGCTAGACGCAAGCACACGCACACACTCGTGCACCCTCCTGATACTCAAACAGGCACTTAGCAGAGTGAGCCATCATCCGCATTATCCACATCCATTGACTTCTAAAGCTTCTTGAGTGCTGCCTCATTAAATCTTCACTGACACAGGGAGGACACACCAGGTCCGTATCACCTGCCGTGCATGTGAGTGCGTGTGTGCGGGTGTGTATACAGGATTTTTTTTGTCTTTATCCCACTGCACAGATACAGGCATGAATGACAGCTACACATGGAGCAGTCAGTGATTTCGTTATGTATACTCTAATGCTTGCTAGTAGAATTCAGTCATCTCTCATATTTATTCTAAACCTCAAACCTTGAAATTTGTCATTTTTACAGACATCTGATTTCATCTGACATGGTCTGTTGCATCTGCTCACTGTCCTATTATTTATATAATCATTGAGGTATAACCAATATTGGCACGGATACACTGTGACATCACCACGGGGTCAAATGGCAGTCTGGTGTGTGATGTTGCCATGGCGACTGGTGCACTTCATGCTTCAGGCATCGGGCTCATTGGGATGAATAAGTAAGAGTCAGGAGTGAGACGTGCCATTAGCTGCAATCTCTGGAGAGCTCTACTGTTCAGGTGTGTGTGTGTGTGTGTGTGTGTGTGTGTGTGTGTGTTCTCCCTCATGCCCCTAGCCCCGCCTCATGCACAAAACAACCACGTAGAAGGTGAATGAATATTTACATAAAGTAAAAAAAATGGGAAGTGCATGGATGAATGAAATGAGATGCTCATATATTTCTTAGCCATTCTCTTAAACTTATGAGTGAGAAGGACATGCATCACTTTCTATACTTTATCCCCACTAGTTATACTTCATCCCCACCGAGTAAAAGGTCCCTCCTCTACAGTCCTGTGCAGAGAGTGTGTGCATGTGTGTGTGTGTGTTTGTGAGGGGGATTATGGAGAGAGATGGGCGACAAACCTGATGGCAGCTGGGCAGGCTCTCCTGAGGCACATCCGACAGGCAGGGAGGGGTGGAAAGAGAAGGCAGGGTGACAGTTAGTCAGCAGCTCCATGATCACATGGGGGTTAGATGGGGGACATGGTACAAACATGGGGATTATTATGGGATAGGTGGGAAGGATCATTTACTGCGAATGTGATGAAGGGTGGTGATGGATCTCATACTTACTTCGGTTGTTTAAACAGGTTGGTTTGTCTTATAAGGATTAGGCAAGCATGGTGATGTATGTATATTTACTCCAAATATTTACTTGAGCTAACGTGACCTGCAACATGCTTAACTAGGTTTCTTGTTGGCTCATTGATATTATTAAAATGAATGTCGTGATAGTTCACACCTGGATACTAAGTGCAAATTGAGTAGCGCTCTTGGAGCAGGTGTTTTAGAATGGGACCCCCTCCGAATCCCCCCGAGCCCATGCTCAACTCTTCCACCCCCTCCCAAACCAAGCACCTTTCAAACTAAGAGGATGTGGACTAATGAATCCTATCACATTTAGCAGGTAAAAAATATTGTCAATTAGAATGTGTGAGCATGAACTAAAGTGATATTATAAATACAAAACCTTTTTTAGCCTAATTTTCGTGCGACATAATCACAATTCACGTGTGTCGAATATGATTACAGCTATTATTGAATGCAATTACATATGCATCTTCACTGGTAGGAGTTTAAAAGAAGAAAAGTTCAAGCACATAAAAACATATTTTAGCACTGCAAATTTTGAGAAGAAGCATTAAAAAGATGCTCTTCTCACTACAGTAGTACGCTTTTGTTTTAAAAAATATTGTATCTGCTGAATATGGGGGTTGCAGGAGAAGTGTGGAGAATTTATAGTATTTTTTGACATATCACTGGTACTCCAAAATTGTTTGTGCGCTTACTTTATATTGCGGCAAAAATAAATAAGTAAATAAAAAAATAATACAAAACAATTCAGGGAGAAATGCAGTGGTTCTTAGTGAGATTGGCTTCATACTGCTCGTGGCTCTCCAGGCAGCTGTCATTCTACAATAATCAGTTCACTTCTCTGTTGCTTGAGTAGTGTTTTAATTGAATGTGAACGTTTAATTTAACAGTCTAAATAGATCATAATTGAGACACACCCTTGTTCAGGGCAAACTTGACCTTGTCTTCAATTTCTAAGGTGTGAAAATCCCATGGCTATAATTTCAGTGTTAATTCTTCCCTTTCAGTCTGGCTCCAAGTAACTACTATTTTATGCTGTAAAAAAATGAACTAGGATGTAAGATTTAATGAAAGTATCATTCCATCAGCAGCTTCCACCAGCTCAGACATACGTTTATCAATCCTTCACAGGGTTGTATTTCTTTGCCAGAGTAAATGTGTTATAAATATACCATTATAACCATTATGAAATGGTTATTAACCATTGTCAGACAGGTAATACAGCTCCTGGCTGAAGTGAATAACATGCTACAGTTAAATCAGTTCAGCCATGCTAATTTTTTTAGCACTTTTAAATATTGACATTGCCACAAAGAAGCTTCATGGAAATTCTAAATAGATCATTACCCTAGTTTTTACACAATGGCAAAAGTTGACCTGAGAACAGTAAAGTGTGCTGTGTAAATGTGATGGCAAATGAGAGGAATAATGATAACTGTTTGAATATATTTATTTGCGCAGTTCTTTTATGCAATAATTCTAATGACAAACTACACAGGCGACATTTCTGTCTATCTGTCAGACGATCAGAGAGAGGCACAGAAAGAGCGGGAGAGAGAGAGAGAGAGAGAGAGAGAGAGAGAAAGAGAGAGATGGACAGAGGGGGGTGAAGAGGCTGACTACAGCTCAATTCACTAATAAAGGCAGATGAAAGTGAGGTTAAACACAATATGCTAATTGAAATGTGTTGGCTGATTAAGGGCGATTGAGAGGCGAGTGGGCGTGCTGTGAGTTCTGGGCGCTGGTGATTAGTGCGGCATTAGTGTCTGCATGCTTTTCCTCATGACGTACAGAACAGCGGTATGGAGCGAGAATGTGTGTGTGTGTGTGTGTGTGTCTGTGTCTCTGAGTGTGTGTGTGTGTGAGAGAGAGAGAAAGAGACAGAGAGAGAGACAGAGAGAGAGAGAGAGAGAGAGAGAGAGAGAGAGAGAGAGAGAGAGAATGGGGAGGGGGAAATGAGTAAGTCCCTTTCCGCTGCACCTTCTGTCCATCCACAGACACACAGACACACACACGCTCACACACACACACACACACACACACACACACACACACACACACACACACATTTCAGCATTCTGCCCACACATTCAAAGAATAGAAAAACTAGAGAAAACAGCAGAGCCCTGAGGAGACTATAACGCTCGAACAAACATACCAAAGAACAGAGGCAGTGAGGCTGCACTGCCTAGCAAAACGGAAACGCTCCAGAACATCTCACCTTATCACAAGAAATGTCAAGTGCATGTCAAATTCGGAGCACAGGAAGCAGCGTAGGCCTCAATCCTTCATGAATTGTTTTAGTTGCTCTGTGTTGTTTGTTGCTTTGTTTGCCGCTCTACTTAAAATCTCTCTCTCGCACTCTGTCTGTCTTTGTGTGTGGGGGTCTCTCAGGAACACAGCTCCTTTTTTCTGCGGGCTTTATTGTTTTCCGCTGTGCAGCTGCAGACCCTCGGGATGCCCCCTGCAGGTGTGAGAGCACGTGAGTGCGGGTGTATGATTTTGGCAATGCGTGTGTGTATGCGTGTGTATAGTTGGATGCTTGGTTTCCCCCCCACCAGCAGGGTGCGCCACATAGCTTGGGGAGGCACCAAGGGGGGCAGCATTAAACGGAAGCTAAAATTAAAACCTGAGCACTGGCAAGTCTGTGATGTCTACACACACACACACACACACACACACACAAATCACATGTCTTATGGGGGTAGCTTAGCAGAGAACCTTGAAGCTCAGTGGGGATCTGTTACATTTAAATAAATATAAACCAAGCAAACCTCGCTTAAACTATAAACAATGATCCATATTTAAGAAGCACTAAAACAGTCGTGACACAAAGATTTTTAGCTGAACTCTCCATTTGTGTGAAATTCATTCTTCATTTTGTCTCTGTGTAAACCTCTAACAACAATTCCATTCCCTTCTTTTCCTGTGCCTGCCTCCTGGAGCTTGCAGGTCCTCAGTAAAGCAGGTATCATAATACAGAGCAGCGCCTTGCTGTCACTCACGGGAGAAATGAGAGGGCCCAAACCGATCCTTCCATAATTTAGGACGAGGTGGTGGACAGGATAGAATATTATCAGTCTTATTACTGTGATTATATGCATCTCTTGCCAGGGTGGCATAATAAGTGGCACTGGCTTTATGGCATGACACTGAGGGGGTGATCAACCCCAACCCCAGCAGCCTTCTTGACACAAGCCCTAAACCGGACTCTCAAGGATTATGACAGAATAACAAAAAGAGAACAGAAAAAAAGGAAGAGACTGGCAGAACAGGAGAAAGAGAGAGAGAGAGAGAGAGAGAGAGAGAGAGAGAGATAAAGATAGGTCCTGAGAGGAGATGACTATTTTTCTTTAGTCATCAACATCCTCAGCATGTGTGATGGATGGATGATCTCTGTTTGCATGTGAAAAGAAACAGAAATCTATCAGGATTGAATTATACAGCAGGAAGTGTCTAGTTTTGAGCAAATCACCCTTTCCTTAAGGCACTCCAGCCATGGCTAGAATTACTGTGTACCCCCCTCTGTAATGCAAACCCGTACTGACCTCAGATCAGTAAACACCTAACACACTAATGTTCTTGTGCACTTTACTGAGACATAACTAACAGGTTAATGAGAAGAGACGTAATGTTACAAATCAGCTTTGTACTGTATTAGAGGTATTTTAATTAAAACAAGTCTAATTGTAAATGCGTCATACTGCGTACCTGCCGTGTGAATCCTTAAACTGACAGTGAAACAATCGAATTCCTGATACACTGTGTGTGTGTCTTCATAAGATATTAATAAATTGATAGGAGTGTGTGTGTGTGCCCTGCGATGGGTTGGCACTCCGTCCAGGGTGTATTCTGCCTTGATGCCCAATGACGCCTGAGATAGGCACAGGCTCCCCGTGACCCGAGAATAGTTCGGATAAGCGGTAGAAGATGAATGAATGAATGAATAAATTGATAGATTTATTGATAAATGATTGATAAGTTAAGCATCCAATATTCCATCTCCATGGTTAGTGTGTGGACACTATATGAGGCATATTATCATATAATGAATGGGGGCTGAAGTCACGGGACATAAAATATTTCTCACAGTATCAATAGTTTGCATGAGAGCAGTAATTTGCTAAAAGATGCTTGTTTATATTACAAACGATTCAACTAGAATGTAAAAAAAATCATCCTAGTTGAAGTAAAACAGTTGCTGACTCTCAGCTCCAGGTTCTGTGGCTGGATCCTGAGCTTGGGTTACTATTTGTGTGGGGTTTCTCTGAATGTTCTCCTCATGTCCATGTGGTTTCCTCTGGGATCTCTGGTTTCCTCCTACCTCACAAAACATGTCTGTGGGTAGACTGGCTATGTTAAATTGCCCCAGGTGTGAACAAGTGTGTTAATACAGTATGTGGGTGTGTACGGGATCTTGAGATACACTGACATTTTATCTATTTGTAGCTATTTCTGCCTCAAACCAGTGCTCCTAGTGTAAGCTTTGGATCGATCGTAACCCTGACCAGGATAGAGCAGTTACTAAAGATAAATGAATAATCATGCTGTTTTAATCATAAAGCAGAAGGAATAAAAACTCTCATTCCTTCATGCCCTGCTATGATTGTGCCATCCATATGCACCAGTAATAAATTTTCGACAATCGCATCTTTCCATTCCAGGAGAATATGGTAGTCCAAAAATACTCGATATGTTACAGACAACACATGGTACACATTATTCAATTCTTGTTGCTGTATATTTATAGTTATATTTTTAGGAGGAGGAGGTTGTGCCGTGAGATTGGTACATTTGAATCCCGAACTCAAGGGGGTCTTGCCAGTGGAGCAGAGTGACGGCAAAGGAAATGACACAGGCTGCGCGACTGCACAGCAGTGGGGAGATCGCAGGTGGAAGAATGAAGAAGAGAGGAGGAGCAGATGTTGCAGGTTTGACTGGTTAAACTGATTGAGATGAGGTGTCATCTCTGCGGTAATGATCATTCAGAGATGAAGAAAGAGTGAGGGTGGGAGAAGTAGAGGGGGTAGGAGGGTGGTGAGGTATGATCACACCTACACTTTTGGGAGGGGGGTTGTGATGGAGTGACACAGGAAGGTGTATCAGCAAACATGCAAGAAAGGTCGGTAAAAAAAAAGGCTGTGTGCAAGTGTTCGGGTGTTATCGGTATGTATGAGATTTGTCAATTATATTTTCAGCTGAGATGTGCAAATAGGCAGAGATGAAATGTACTGGGGGAGAAAATATATATATACATATATTATATATTATATATATATTATATATATATAAAAAACTACAGACACAGTTGTGTTAAGGACTTAGTTGAGGAAAAAGAGATCCTAGAATATCAAAGCCATATTATAGCCTCAGAAGTCATATATCAAAGCTGACAGATAGTGTAGCTTTTTAATGATTGTTTTGTAATCTCTGGCAAGAAGAATGGTAGAGTGAGAGCATGCTGCAGTTAGAGCTCCTCTGTGATCTCGCTGCAATTTTCTGCCAGCTAACGTGATGTCTGATAAAGGTTAATACTCTGCTCACTCTTTTATTATGTTATGACGTCATCAATCTTTGAAGGGGTGAAAAAAATAATAGAATAAAAAAAGCACTCAAAATAATCTGACTCAATTCCACAATTAATCTCCTTCAGCTTTTAAGACAATTACAATGTTAATTAAACCAAAATTTCCTTCATGGCAGCAGATAGGCAGGTGATTCTCCATCTTTACCCTGATCAGGGAAAGGGGATGGAGAAGTTAAAGTGTAGTACATATTGGACTGCTGAGGTCTGGAGGAGAGTGCTGGATCTTAGGCAATACATGAAGGAATTATGGGGCAGAAGTGATTCAAGATGAAGGTCATAAGATGCTGTCATTTCTGGAAGGTTAAGGTTATGGAACTGAATAGCTGAGAAATTAGGTATCATAATCAGTCCTATATGCAGTTGTTGCTTTCAAGTACGGAGAAGGTACTAAGGCTCAGTGTATTGTACGATTTGTGCTGAAAAATTCCTCAAAGGCCCTGCTCGTTAATCTACACTACAGTCTGCTGCTGCAGCAACTATTATTAAAGAATAAAAGAAGCAAATGCTAAGTGCCATGGCTTTGCTACGCTGGGCCTTGGCTTTGAAAATGTCATCCACCTGGTAAAAATAACTACAGTCTGAATCAGCACATTACACCCTAACATCTCATCAACATAGTTGGACCATTCGCAAAACACAATTAGAACAGGCAAAGAGACGATTTGTGGCTTTGATGTCGCCATCTTAATCCTAACCATGTGTCTAATCCTATTAAATCTTATATTTTGTTACCAAGAGGTTGTAGTAGACAATTTGATTTACGTAGACACTAAATTATAACCCATGACAAAAACATGCACCTCTTTTAATAAATAATATCCGCTAGAGCAAAATGTGCAAATAACAATATCCTCTTCAGATACTACAATTTGTAATAGAGTCAGTTAGAGCATATATATTAAGCCCACATGTTTTTGTCAAATCTACAGAACACATTGTCTGTAATTATCCAAAATGATATCTGAGATTAAGTAAAGCTGACAAAACAAAAGCTGACCTAATTTTTTGGCCTTTGCAGAAGTAGTGAGACCTGTAGTCCCAGCCGTGGCTGTGTGGTGAAGATTTACCACAGCAATCAGACCTGCAGCCGCAGCCTCAGCTGCGCACTCAAGTGTTAAACAATGGAACAGCTGTCGAGAGCGACATCTGCGATCCAGAAATAGAGCTGTTCATTTCACCTGTCTGTCTCACACCTGTGTGCAGGGAGTGAGCGGGCTAGGCAGGGCTAAGAAAGGAGAGAAGGAGGAGAGCCTGGAGAGCAGTCACGCACGCACAATAAAGCATGCACATTCACACACCCACACAGACAAAACAAAGGTGTTCACTCACCAATCATGTGATTGGCCACGTGGATCTGGATCTCACGTTCTGTTTCAAAGGTCATTTGGCATTTGATGCATTGATATGTTTTTTTCTGCAAGACAGCATACAGGATAGTGAAACATAGAAGGGGTGATTAAATATTTCATACTTAAATTTTCAGTATTTCCTTGTATCTTCCTATCAAGGTTTTCCTTTATTTTGACCCAAGACAAAGAATTAGTTGTCCTAGAAATTCATCATTAATATCTAGCATAATAAAAAAATCTGTAATTTGGCAAAGCAGGAGAACTGCAAAACCCTTTGGGCTTATGGTTATGAATTCACACATCTTTGCTAGCACTCTAAAACTACAACAGCAAACTTCTTTAGACATTTAGGAAAGTCACCTTAAGATAAAAAAGACCAACAACTTGCTTAAAGATTCTCTAAAATTTAGCACTTACTTTAGGGACAGGAGAGGCCTCTGTTGCTTTTTTAGCTGCACTTGTTTCTGGGCTCATTTCAGGATGGTCTACCTGAACATGGCTTTCCAGATCCTCTAAGGTCTCAAACTTCACAGCACACTCAGGACAGCGTAGTCCAGAAGACCCTTTCTCCCCTGGCTCTTGAGGGGTTACAACCCCACTGGGTGACTGACCATTTGTGCCTCTGTTCATGCAGCCAGCACACAGCCCAAAAGGCAGGCCATTGACATCCAGCTTGACCAACTCCTGCTTGTTCTTGAACTCTTTCAGACAGAGGGCACACTTATATAACTTGTGGGCCTGCAGCTGGCCATTGGGTGATGATGAGGCTGAACCGCCTCCCCCACCACTGCCACCTGATGAGGAGAGCTTTTGCATGTGGAACGTGCCATGAATCTTCAGCTCCAAAGTGGAAGTGACAGTCTGCATGCAGACCACACAGCGGAAACCTGTCAGGGAATTCCTCAGGTCAGGGTGCATCTGGCAGTGTTCAATAAACTCCTCCTCACTTTGAAGCGGCATCTTGCAGATCCTACAGGTGCCTGTGTCCAGGCTTTTACTATGGGTGACTTTGTGCTCTGTGAGTGTGAGTAGAGAGGGGAAGCGTTCTCCACAGATGGGGCACATGTAGTGCTTAGCTGGCCCACGGTGAGTTTGGGCATGTTCTCTCAAGCCATTCTCAGAAAAGAAGGTTCTTGAGCAGACATTACACTTGTGATTACCCTTGATGAAGTCAGCCTTCTTTTTGCGGGAACCTGCGTCATCCTCACCAGGCCTTATATTATGATCACGCAGACGATGGTTTTGGAGCAGGGACTCCATTGTGTATGCTGCACCACAGATGTCACAAGCATACATTGGCTCTGAGGCATCTAGTTCTTCTTCTCCTCCACTGGCTTCATGGCTGTTTGCAGTTTCCTGAGCCCCTCCCTTTAGGAGCATGCTTTGCAGGTCAGCCTGTTCTGCCGCTGCAGTTGAGCCTCCACCTCCACGCTTAGCGCTTTGACTCACGCCATTCGGAGTTCCATTCTGACTTCCTCCGTTTCCGTTGCCATTTCCTCCATCAAACATGCAGTGCTTCTCTCTGAGATGTCTCTCCAGTAAAACAATAGCATGGAAGGCCTTCCCACAGATTCGGCAGTTAAATTTTTTACTGTGGGTGGTGATGTGGCACTGAAGCTCAACCTCTGTACCAAAACTCTCCCCACAGAATATACACTTGCGAGCTTTGTTGGCAACACCTGGTGCAGTGGGTTGACTTAAATGACTGTGTTTCACATGCATTTGCAAATCACTCTCCTTGCGGAAATCCCATGCACATGCTGTGCAACGATACATTTTCTTCTCATTGCTGTGTTTGACAGCCAGATGAACTTGGATGGAGACCTTGGAGTCAAATACCTCTTGACACAATGTGCAGTGGTACAGCACAAAAGTGTGCATGTCCAGCAAGTGCTTTTGCAAATCATCAACAGATGAGAACTGTTTATCACAGCTCTCACAGACATACTGTGTGGAGGTTGTGGTGTAGTGTATGGTCAAGTGCTGCAGCAGGGACTCCTGAGAGTCAAAGTCCTCTTTGTTGCACTGAGGGCAGGACTGTCTCCTCAGAAGTACCTCCAGGTGAGACTTAAGGTGGGCCTGGAAGCTTTCAAAGCTAGTAAAGCGAAGGTCACACTGGTTGCAGGGATAGTCCCCATTAGCACCTGCAGGAGCAGAATCACCAGCCACTCTGTGGCGTTTTGGGGAGGAGATTTCCACATCAGATGAAGCAGGACTCAAGTCTGCCACTTTGACTTTGCGCTTGTTGTTGGCCAGTGGGATATTCTTGTGGTTCTCCTTGATGTGTTTAGTGAGCTTGAGTAGGGACCCAAAGATTGGTGAATTGGTGCAATAGGGGCAAGAATAAACTTCCATGAAGGACTGTGAAGGCTGCAGTACAGGAGACTCCATCTTGGTCACAGCACTTGCATTGTTGCAGTGGGTTTGCTGGATGTGTTCAGTGAGGGATGATTCTGTAAGAAACCCCATTGAACACTGATTACAGAAGAAGGCATGGTTGCCCTCTAGAGTTGTAGAGCCAGCAACCACACCACTAGGCAAGCAGTGAGAAACACGGATGTGCTCTTGCAGGCTATTGATATCAGCAAACATGTCTGGGCAGTAGTTGCAGTGAAAGGCAGAAACATTACTGAATTGTAGAAGGGGAAAGTTGGATGCAGAGCCCCCACTGGTTCGATGTGCTTTCCGTACATGCTCGTTCAGATTGTACAGAGTTGGCAAGGTGTCCAGACACAGTTGACAAGTGTGGCTTTGCTGAGGTTTGTCTGCATGAATAGTCTTCAGGTGAATCTCCAGAACAGCCAGGCTGTTGAAATCTCTCTTGGAGCAATAAGGACAACTATATGTCACCTTGCCTGACCAGCCTCCATCATCATGATCAGAGGATGCGGCCAATTTGCGTCTACCCTGTGCAGGCTTGAGAGTTGAATCTGGAGTGGACCCTCTTTCAAGTGAGGCACTGGAGTCAGGAGTGGCACTGCTCATGGATGCTACACTGCCCAGCACCGGATCAGGACTGGCACTATGGTTGCTCGAGTCAGGCTGCCTGTGGCTGTCCAAATGGCAGTAGACCTCTTCTACAGATGTAAATTGCTCTGCACACATGGGGCACTTATGTTTCTTGTTGGCATGTGTTCGGTCAATGTGGGTGAGCAAGGTGCCTTCGTCACTAAAAATCTCTGGACAGTGAATGCACTGTAGTTCTGCACGGTCTGAAAGCTGAGGGTGTCGTGTTAGTACATGCTTCTCTAACTCATCTGTTTGGCTGAAAGTCTCCTCACAGTAATCACACATGTATAAGTCCTGGTCTTGGTCAGCCGCATCACCCGTGGACCCATCACGCTTGCCCTGGTCTTTTTTTGCCATGTGTTCCTTGTTTTTCCTGTGAGCCTGCATGTGGCTTTGTAGCGAAGATGTGGAGGAGAAGCCACGCTTGCAAATGCTGCACTTAAAGGGCTTGCTGGAACTATGTGTCTTCAGGTGGATCTTAAGGTGATCACTACGTGAGAAGGCAGCCTCACACTCCTGGCAGCTGTACTTCTTGTCACCGGTGTGCAGCTTGACATGGCGGTCACGGCTGCGCTTGTGTTTGAACAGCCGACTGCAGAAGGTGCACTTAAAGGGCAGCTTGTCGCTGTGAATCTGTTCGTGGCGCTTCAGGTAGCTGAGACGACTGAAGGACTTATCGCAGAACTGGCAGGGATAAGGAAGACCAGAGCCTCCTTCTTCCTCCCCCATGCCCAGATCGCAGCAGCCATCCCCTAGCATCTGCGATGGCGATGCCACGTCTTTGCTGGAGGGAGAGGACGCAACCCAGGAGAGCCCCGGGTCATCGTCACCATCTGCAATGCAAAACACAGGCAGAATAAAAATTATGAGTGAGAAAACACTATCTACAGAGAGGCAAATAAGTAAATACACCAAATCACAAGGGTATGGAGAAATAAGGACAGAAATCTATTTTGTATTCTCTTACACTCCATTTGCAAAAAAGCTAATCCCTGTGATTCAAATTTGGATTCATTTTGGGTAAACCTTCTCAAATGTCCTTACAGGAAATTGAAATAAGTCATTTTAGAGGGTACAAATGAAAATAATAAAATATAGACATTTATATTTATGGCATTTGGCAAGCAAATTTTATCTCGTTTTTCTTGCTAAAGGTCCCAAGTTATACATATTTTCCCAGTTATAATTATACTGTATAAATGTATAAAATCTTCATATCACCCTATTTTGTGAACTTTGATGGAGCCTTACATAGTCAAAATGTCTATTTAGCATCTCAAATAGCAAACTTCAAATTAAAGCAGGGGACAGAGCTCATGACTTATTGAGTAGGGATGATACGTATACAAAGTCCTTCTGTGGCAAAGATAAACACAGAAATTTCTATCACTGTCTGTTTGTTTGATTATTTTGCTCACAGATTGTGCACTTTTAACGTGCTGCTAAAAACCTTTGGCAACCCCAGATGTTTCCAGAGATGAGCTTGGGTAGCATTCAACTCACAAGCTATAAACAGTCATAGACATAGAAATGGAAATGGGCTGTGTTGGTTTGGCTTGAAATATTTAATGTTGGTTCACTGCCACAAATTTTAATCAGTCAACAACAATTGAAAACATGTGAGCGTCTGCATAAATTATGTAACGTTTTAGCTGAAGAAATACAAACTGAATACAGTAGGAAAAATAATAGTGCATTCTATTGCAATTCTTCTAATTTTTTAACATTTAACACAATGCAAGTTTATTTGCCCCGCAGTGGGTAGTTTTTGGAACTTTCCTTAGTTACCAAATTGTAATTCTTTATTTTCACACAGGACAGAGGAAAGATGCTGTGGGTTGTTATTTTTAAAGTGTCTGTAATTAAATATTTGCATGTCTCTTCAATGATAAAACTCCAAAATCCCGTTCCACCATCTTCCCCCTTTGAGTTCAGTAATACCCCAATGACCACTAAAACAATGCTGCAAGTTTTGCCCAAGCTTTGAAATGAAAATAAGCAAAACTGTATAAAGAAAAGTGCTTCACATCAGCTTGTGTTGTACAAACTGTGAATAATTAGAACTCCATATGGCAATAGTAGGATTTCACTTCCTCTTTCTCTCACCATGCACACAAAGGTGAACGCAGCAGAAATTCTGGAAAATAAATTTTATGTGATGAATCGATTCATTTTAAAATGTAGGTGCTGAGCAGAACAAATATCTCCATGGGGATTTATGAGTAGAAATTTGTAAACTCATGAATTATAAATTTTAAAAATAAAGGTGCAGCTATGAGACACGTTCACCATTAAAAAATAAAAATTTAAATTTAAATTTAAAATCAATATATAAAATCATAGTTAGACACTCATACAAAACAACAAAGAGCAGGTAGAAAAGAATAAGAAGGGAAGGAAAGAACAAAATACAAACCCAGTTTATGAGATTTGGAAAAATGCCAGCAACAGAGTACTAAAAAAAAACCTGCAGCATAGATTTTTGACTTTTTTTTGTGCTCCAGCAATTCTCTTATAGTTTTTGTCACATTGTCAGATTACACTGTAAGACACCCCTTGTGCCTTCTTCTCCAGTCACTTTGGTCCCCTGCACCACAAGCTTTGGTGTCCATGTCATTATAAGAGCTATCCCAAAACAACCTAAAACCACAGTGACATAGGAGAGAGAGTGCCTTGGCGCCCCAATGAAAGAGCCCAGAATAAAAGCCCATGAGGGACTTAACTGTGGTGAATTCTTTAGCTACACAATAAGCCTGTGGCCCCTGACAGAAAAGCCTGTGATCTGGACACTGTGAAAGTGAAGGAAAAAGAGGAGAGTGGAAAGGAGGGGGTTCATACTGACTGACAGGTAAGCCTTCCTGCTGTGGCAAGGATACACGTTACCATGGGGCAAGAGATACAAAGGAACACTTGCTCAAGCACAGAGCTGTAGAAAAGAAAGCAAAAGAGGGAAAGAAACAAGATGAGGAAGGAATAATAGAGACTGAGGAGGATGGGGGAACAAACTCCTGGCACATGTGGTCATTCTGGTGAATTATAAATCTATTAATGCTAATGCAATCCCTCTGACTGTGGGAGAATGTGAGAAATCACTTTTGAGAAAGAGGGAGATTATAGTCATTAAATAGCCTTAATCCTCAGAAGTGTGGCTGTCGAAAAATGGAAGATCACATGGCTTTTAGAGGGCTTTTGTCATCTGTCCGCCGGGGGACTTGGCAGGAGTACTAAACAGGGTAAGAAATTTCAATAAAAAGTTGAATTTGAAAAGAAACATAAAGAGCAAGAGGAGAGAAGCGGCCAAAGCCAAGCCAAGAACGAGTACAGAACCTCAATCTTCTTACTCACTCCCTTTCCTTTTTGCAGCCTTGATGGTCTCCCCTTTTCTCTATCTGGTGTTTTTCTTTCTTTTTCCCTCCCTCTGTCTTCCTCTGTCAGTCCTTCTCTCTTGTGCTGTCTATCTGTCTGCAAACTGTCTTTTATGTTATGACTCATTACTGAATTATCTAGCTGGCTTGGTGTCATTTCCAGTGGTGCTGGTCTTCGTCTTGCTGGCCAGTCCCAGGTGGAGAGAAGGGCGTAGGACAAAAGGGTGGCGCGAATGAAAAAGGTTTGGGGGGGGGCATGGCCAACAGACTCTGATGTCCAGAGGAAGGCTTGCAACCCTGCCTTGAGCCAGAGCCCGTAATTGGGGAAAATGATAACAGAAGAAGCAACTGGCAGCAGCTGATTGGTGGCTGTCTCAATAATGGAGGTTTGAGAGCACCGCCCCCTCCTTGTGTACACCCCCATGCCGCCATCAGCCCAGGCCAGAGAAGACCACGCGGGACTGGCTAATGGGATGGCCAATGTGCTGGCATGCAGAGCTGGAAACATGGTGAAAAGCTATAATGAAGATGTGCCCAGTCTGATGTCTGTTCTTTCCTCCTTATCAGAAGCAAGGAAAGTGGAAAGGGGAAAAGTGAAAGAAATTGAAGGAGATCAAAAAATTTAAAGTAATGTAAGAATCCCCTCTGTTTCGCCCAATATGAGAACTAGCCTGGAGAACCCATACTGAAGCATACCTCACTGACCAGCGTGTTCATTATGGCTTTTACACAATCAGAAGTTTTTCTTCCTGACCAACATCTACTTCTAGTCATATTAATTCTGTTATATGGCCAATTAATGACAGAAGGGTTCTAACTAATTTCAATAACTCTGTTTCAATAGAAAGCACTGTACCTCAACTGTATGCTGATTAAAATCACAGCACACCAACCCCTTTTCATATCTCTAGTCTGGCATCTTACAATGCTCTTGAGCTAGCTTGGCCATAGCAAACGTGTGAATCATTCTTAAATTAGGGAACATTTGGAACGAGCCAGCCAGTAAACAAAACATCATGCTGCCCTATTAGTCAAAGTGAAATATTGGTAAGATAAACAATCTGCACATAATAACTACACCAAGACAAATGCTGTGTACTGTTGCAAAAAAGAGAAACTAAATCACATCAAATAAATAGACACATTTTGCTGAATAAAACTAAAAGCATTGACAAAGACAATATTGTTTGAATTACCAGGTACACATACAAAATTTAATACAGACACACAACAAATATATGATTGATGAATTAATATTTATTATTAATAATTAAGAGCCGGCTTTTGTACCATGCAACAAAATGTGCCAGGCACCACAGCCTTTTACTCAATATGAAACAACCTGAAACTCAATATCTGCATTTCTTCTGTTTAATTCCTTTCACCTAGACACATTCCTTAGTGCCCCTCCTCACCCCCACCTTTGAGCCTGGCCCCCTGCCCAGACCTCCACCTTTCCCAGCAGGCCTCTGCTCGGCTCTCAGCCCCTTCCCTCTGGCCCTCTGCCCACTGCCCCGGGCTGGAGAACTGCACTGTAGGGGGCAGAAAAACAACTTCCACCCCAAGCTCCCACATGGTCACCCAGCATGCCAGTCAGACAAGCCTGGAGCAACAGCCAGGGGAAAGCGACTTCCAAGAGGCTCTTTTCTCTCTCTCTGCCTCTCTGTCTTTTTTCCCTCAGTCCTATAGGTGCTTTATGTATTAACCTTTGCTACCCCATTGGTTTGTTAACACACCATCATATCCTGACTCTCTCTCAACTTTCTCCTTAGGTAGGTCTCACTCATTCACTCCTTTCTTCCTTCTTTCCTTCCGTTCTTCCTTCTTTTCTCTCTAGGCAACAGAATAATCATAAACAAACATGACAGAGGACAAAACTGGCCTGACAGTCAAGCAGACAATGTGATACATAAAGAGAAATAGACCCAGAGAGAGAGACAGGAGGGTGCATCACACAGGAGTTGGCTGCATGGTCAACAGTCCTTTGAGAGCGGTCTCTGAGACGAAACACCTGTTCTAGGATACTGAAATACAAAAATACTGGAAAATCTCTCTCTTTCTTTCTCTCTCTCTCTCTCTCTCTCTCTCTCTCTCTCTCTCTCTCTCCCTCACACACACACTTAAAAATCCACTCACTCTAGTTTTGCTCCGCCATGCTGTTCTACATATTCTTTTAGTCTTTTAGTCCCCTTGTGACACCCTGCTGACACAATCATGCTGTTCTGTGCCCCTTCACTTCTCAAGGGAGACAGTCTGCAATGGGCAAACACACATATAGCACATTTTTACCAGCTCTGCAAATTACCTATAATCTTCTAAGTTGCTGCTATTTCCACTGCCATGCTATTCTTCAGTACCCCTGATGAATTTGGATACCCTTCTTGTTCAGGTGCCATACTAGCTAAGTAGGGACACACCATACGAGTTAGAAATAATGCAAATCATTGAGTGGTCAAACAAATTTGCCTTTGCATTTATAGTCATCTTTATAAACGTCTCTGTCTGGAATTGCTTCTTCATTTCACCATTTAACATCACCAGTTTCTAGTTAGGGCAAATCTCAAATGACTTCCTATTCTCTTTTTCTGTGCCCTACATACGATATAACATAATGAAGCTCTACCTATGAAATGCCCTACCTAGTGCCCTCACAAATTTTGTGTTTCAGCCATGGATGCATAGCATCTTGTAGTTGTCTGTATTAAAGGAATTAAGGATTAAAGTATTATCATGCTTAGCTGTGATTGTTGTGTCCTTGGGCTGCATTTAATGAAAGTTTGCTCATCTCTGACCACTAAATATTAACGTGTTGTCCCTCATGTGTTCAGAAGCTTTGACTAAACTCAAACTACTCTTGTTGCTTGTCTTGAGAGTAACCTACACACACACACACACACACACACACACAGATACACTTGTTTGGGATATGGATAACCCTGGCTTCTAATCTGTTGTTGAGCTGTGGTGAGCCGCGCTGTTCGATGGAGCAACGCTAATACACACTGTTCAGCAGTGATGATCCCTGCTTGATAAAGCTAACACACTCTAGTCAGGAGGTCCAGTGGACTCAGTTGGCCATGTCTCCCAGAGGACCTCAAGAGAAACACAAATCCTCACATGCTCCCCCTGTCAGTGGACAGGAAATCAGTCAAGGTTCAGAACTGTGGACGATACTCAGCTTCAAACACACTCAGACACACAGTGAACAGGCGGTCTGTCAGGGGCCTGAGTCCTGGAGGACACAAACACACACACACATGCTGCTCACAGCCCATATGGAGCGGTTGGCACCCAAATGTGTGCAGGCAGCCGGCTTCATTCCCAGGGCAGAAGGTGAAGGGCAGGGGGCCGGAGGCCTGAAGCTGGAGACATGGGGCCATCATCAAATGGGCCCCACAATCCCCCAGCTCCCCTTCACAGTCCACTCAGCTGGGTGCAGTCAGATTGAGGACACAATATAGGAAAATACTGACCATCTTAATACCCTTTCTGATTTGTAATAGTTTCCATAAGAAGAACTTAGTACCACCATGATGGTGTGTACTGCCATTGGAATAATTGTAAATATGCATACTAATTAAGTTTCTCTCAAGTTGTACTTACACGAGGAAATTTTTGGATGAAACTTTCAGTTTCATTGACTTTTTATTGTCTTTACTAAGTCAGTAGTCTGTGATAGGTCATTCCTTATTTCTTTAAATTGTGCTATTGTTATTTGGACAATAGACACTGGCACACATTTATCTCTTATGCTCATTCTTTGGAAAGATACCAAAATTGATCAAGCCAAAATGCGAACATTAGCATGAACAATACAAATAAATGGGCAGGATTTGTAAGAACTAATTCTTGCCATTTAATTGTATTGCTCATGCTAATGTTTGCATTTTGGAAACAGGACCCCACCAGGGACATGTTAAGAGTGCATCAGTAATAAAGGTTTAATCTATATCATTAGCAAAAAGTTGATTTCTTGATTAGGTTTCTCAAGAAAAATGGTTCTATCGGTTCTGCCCCAAAGAAAACATTTGTGCATCCCAGAGGACCTGGTTTCTTCCCAAAAACATTAAACTCACATTAGCAATCTACAGATGTAAAACAAGTTCTCAGTGAATGTCTGAAGGACAGAGAAGAGAGGAGAAGAGGTTGCGGGACAACAGGGGCACTGGCAGTGGTTAAGAGGCGTTTGACTCCAATGCAGCACGGTGTGTGTTAGCGGTGGGGGCCTGCACCGTTAAACAGCTGCACATTAATTACATGTGAAGTGTACCAAAACAAGTCTCTCCGCTGCTCCAGCGTCAGCAGGCCAAGACATCTGGCATCTGCTCCCGCTTTCTACCACGCATCTTTCTCAGCATCTCCTTCACTCACTCAATCACCCTGTTTCCCATTTTTCTGTGCTCTATCCCTCTTGTTTGTTCCCCAACCTTCCAACACAAACTGTCTTTTGTTCACCTTTATCTTATATTCCTTTGATGACTCTCTCATGGAGAGCCTGTGCCTCTTTAGCTCTCATGTGAGTGTCTCTGTGAGTTTTGTCGGGGAGTCAATGGGAAGCAGCTGTGTACCAGCCTTGCAGGAAATCAGGGCAGCAACAACCTCACTTACCCCCACCCTCACCTCTCTTTGCCTGAGTGCATGCCCCTGAAATGAGCGAACATGCAGCACTGAACATGTCTTTGTGCAGTCTCCGCGTAGAGTACACCAGTCTCTCTGATGTGTGTGTGCTTTGGAGCAGAGGCTCTTGGCCGAGATCACACAGTCTTGTCTGCCACGTGGCCCTCTTTGATCAAAAAGAAGCTGTAAAGCTTCAGGTTAAGGCTCACCTGCTCCCCCTATTAACACACACTGCTTGTCTGCTCCTGCCCTGGCCTCTGAACACATACATAAACAACCTGAAATGCTGAGCTACAGCCTCGGCCACTGCATTTACACCACATTACACCCGGCAAGAGGAAATGTTTCTATATATGTTATGATGTGAACTGCTTGTGATACTGAGTGTAAGGTTTGTTTAAGGAAACACTCCAGCATTTGTCAACCTTCACACATCCATTACATATGTAGTTTATTCTTTGAAACCTTTTCGTACAGGGACATTATTTTCTGTGGTAAATTGAGGAATACATACACAATAGATTTGGTAGCCAGGCAAAAAAAAAAAAAAAACTAAGACATTTGTGATTAAAAAGCCCATTTTAAACAACATTTAAAAAAAAAATAATTCTGACTCACACAATAAGACAGAAGCGAATTAAAAAATGCAGACACTCACAAATATAAGATATTAGTGAGGGGGAAAAAAGGAACATAAAAACCCAAGACTGCAGCACAACTGAACTATTTTAGCACTAAGAGCAGTAGGAAATAAATTAGTTAAAACAGTCAACTCCCAATTGACACTGCTTGATGAGTGGTTTGTGTGTGTATATGTGTGTGTGTGTGTGTTTATGTGTGGTCTGTAGCCTGGCTTGCTTGGTAGACGGCCATGCTTGTCTCTGACCATCTCTCATTTTTCTGAACTCAATCAGCCAAACCTCATTGTTAAAAATAGTCTGTGTGCCTGCAGGCTGTCACACTACAGGGGGAAGCTAATAGAGAATGTGTCATACCGAATTGTGTGTGTGTGTGTGTGTGTGTGTGTGTGTGTGTGTGTGTGATGGGTGTGATTCCACACAAACATGCTGTAACACAAAGGTGTTTTATGGCTTTGCAATGGCCACATTAATTTCCAATGAATTGTCTAACAAAGCCCATATAGTTAAATACAACCAATGAAATCACAATTGGTGTTCTAGAGATTTTTGCCCCTCTCTTTCTGTGTAAGAGACACACGAAGAGATATATAGGAAATCAATCTGGAGCTACATCTATTTAATTGCACTTTTGTGCTTTCCTAGTAATATTGATGACTCATCATGCTCCTTGGGTGTGTGTGTGTGTGTGTGTACACTGCATGTCCAACCAAAAACTCTCAAGAATTGTTCTGCTCCTCATGCACACAAAATTCTGATTATTAACATACTGGTTGATTTAATCAGGTGTACTTTCATTCAGGGTGGCATATGAAGGATATCATAAGCATCTCATTTTATGAAAGTCGAACTTTAGTCCCTGTCGAGCTCTCAACTAAACATTTTCTTTCAGTGCACTGACTCTCCAGTAGTTTACAGTAATCCACATGACTGAAGCAGGCCATGTGGAAAGAAAACACAAGCGCTCGTGTGTGGTGATGTGATTTATAGACTGTTTAAATAAGAGTGCATTCACAGATCATGTCCTATGTGCCCATGGAAATTCCCGTCTGAGACGCCCCCTACAGTAAGATGAGGAAAACTACGTCTTCGTTTTGCTTTGCTTTCCCATTCCTGTCAGTATAAAAAATGTCACTGAGGCAGTTGGAGAAACACAAGCCGGTGTGAGGTGATGAAGGTAGGGGTTAAGAATGAGGGTCCCTGGAGAGGACCTACACAAGCAGTCAGAGGTGTGACGCTTCTGCCCAGACTGGCACCCTGGGAGCCCCTGTCATCTCATGGGAGTCTAAAACTGTGTGGAACACCTGGACCTGCCATTAGTGACACACACAAACATTTAAGTAAAACACTAGATATGTGCACAATAAAGATACACACACAATATGGGATGAAGGAGACACCTGGATGACAGTATTGAGAAAGAATAGGATAATTCCTGTTGTATTAAACAGTGCACACCCAAGGGAGAGACCACAGCGCCCAGCCGAGGTTCAAGGACATGGAATGAACAGACCTTTAATGCTGTTATTACAGGAGACATTCTATCTCTCTCATATACAGAGAGTGTCAGCTATTCACTATTATTAATGAAACACTGTGTGTGTTGGTGTGTGTGTGTGTGCCTCCTCTTCACACTCACTTCTCGGGCTCATAATTCTTCCACCTTTGAAATAAACCACGCCATACTGATTGTCATTCAATCGTATGTCATTCAATCGTTTTGTCATGGCAATTTTGACTTCAAATCACAGCTCTGAGAGTTTCTTTTTATTATATTATAGTGTTTTTTATATATATATATATATATATATATTTGCCTCAAACCAATTCAGTATTAGGAACTACAGACAGTTTTGCACCAGATATTCTGAAACTATAATCTATACATCATGAGCTTAGTGTGCTCTTGCCTCCTATAACCACACCTAACAACCTGGACATGTCACACATGAATTAAAGTTAGACATCACAGACATTAATTTCTTTAAAATATTTTTTTCCCTTGTTTACTGCCACAAAATACCACCGGCTCTCTGTTAACAAAAGCTAATCACATCCATGCCTTGATAGCGCCATCAGATGTGAGCTTTCGACAGCGCTGAGCACTATGTGGTGTGGCAATTAGCCCAAAAGAATAGCTGTATCAAACCACTGTGAATAGCAAATCAACAGAGCATTATGCTAACAATGCCATTACCTCGCAAACAAAAAGCGGCCCCAATCCCCCACACATGCGGGAGGCTACGGATCAATGCCCCGCAGGACATGCGCTAAACAACACACAGCGCCACCGACAACAGGTGGGGGCCGCTTACTCACTTTGGTCTGTTTTCATAATTGCGTTATTATTTTGTCGCAAACACCTATGCTCTCCCTGAGATGCTCTGCTACATGCATGCACACAAGCGCTGCTTCTTTCCACTGTTCTTTCTTTTTGCTGTTCAAACGAGAAGGACTTTTTGAAACTCGTGAAGCAATCCTAAACAACAGCACAACCTGAGGAGTGGCCGGCCATTAGCTTTGTGCACCTCTACTTCACTCTCATGCATGTTGGTGGAGCAGTGATAAAGAAGCGTGCTACTTTTCAAGGTCAAGGCCACGGTGGGAAAAGTAGCACAAAAAAGGTATAAAGTTTTATATGGCCATCAACAAAAGGAGCTAACTTCTTAATTTTTTTTATAGTAAATGGGGATAGAGGGGGTGAAAAAAAGTACAGTCTCTTTGTGTATTAAAGAAAGCACAGTGTCTGTGTTCAAAGCAAAGGTGGGGGGGTCATCCAGGACAGAAACGAGAGGCTGAGAAAAGAACCAAAGGACGAGACAAAGGTAGAACGAGCAGGGGAAAAAATGTGCTCAACATGAAACAGATCAAAGGCTGGAGCTACGAGAAAGAGAAAGGCCAGGGGGTCCAGTAATTACGGCCCACATCCGCCAAAGCATGGGGCGAAAAAGGGCGAGGACGGGGCCTCTCTGGAAAACTTCTCCAATCCATTGGCTCCTGGGGTTGCTTTGCGCTAGTCTTACACACACACACACACACACACACACACACACACACACACACACACACAGAACCCAAACCCCCACTGGGGCGTACAAACATTGCCAGATCCCATTCTGGCCCTCCCCCTCCGCCAGCAAGGCCCCAGCCCACGCAGGGAGCTCTCCTGCTGGCCCAAAGGAGGATGGCTGTCCACTGTGACTGCCCGACAGAAATTAAAAAAAACTTTTGTTGGGAACTTCTGGCATCGCCCCAGGGGCTGTTGCTCTGGGAAGGAGAAACTTAGCTGACCTTCACACACATACAGAGCAGAAACTACACAAACCAAGAGCACGATAGCACACATGGACCATTATGTATGCACATACATGAATGTAACCCATAAATACAAAATGCCAGCACACACACAGGCATGCACAGCACCACATAATCGGGTTCTCCTGCAGAGTGTGGTGGAGGGCAGGCATGGCGGGAGCAGTAGATCAATAGTGGCTGCTAGCTGCTCGGCCTCGGCGGCAGAAAAAAGGATTGCAATGGGACCGGCCTAAAAGTACAGCCCGATCCTGACTTCAAACGTCACCCCACCTCTACTTTTTAATAACACCAGAGAACTGAAACATGGAAATGACTTCAAATATGGACGTGCAGCGGCTTTCAAGCCTCTCCTCTCCTCCCTCCCCCTGGCCGAGCCCCTAAGCAGCGAGAGCACCGTGGCCCCTTCTCTAATGGCAGAGCAGCCGCCAAACTCTCCCATTAGACACGAACAATCACAGAACAAGCAAAGCGCTTTCAGCACACAAAATATGTATGAATGGTAGAGAACTTTTACCCTCTAAATCAATATCTGTGTGACACGTGAACAAAAAAGCAGAAGAAACTATATTATGTTATGAAGATTTAAAAAGTAACTTTTCTGTTTAACACACACACACACACACACACACACACACACACACTTGTCTGTCTAGTCTTTCTTTATAAACTGTATCTGAGCTCATTTCCATTTGTCTGCCACACACACATATACACACACACACACACACACGCAGGCTCACACACACATAGTGTGTGTGTAGACAGTCACAGAGGAAGGGCGTGCTTTTGTAGCAGCACACACTCACTCACATGCCCCAAAATTAAATTAATATGAAAAAAATTAAATTAAATCAAACCCCCAAGTGTTTTATTACTTACTAGTTTCAAGCTATTAAATATGCTGTATTACTAAAAATTAATAATTAAGGACATACAGTGGTGTTATTACATAGGGGAAAAACAACCCTTACATTAAGGCTTACAATCTTATTTAATGTGTAGTCACTGTTTTCTTTTACATTGGGGAAGTGTGCCATGGTTCTAAGCAGCATTGTATTATGTTACACCTAGTGGACAATTTTCTTTCTTTTCTTTCTTTCTTGGCCCTTCACAACTGGTCAGTATCTCTACTTCTGTGTTCCCACCTCGTTCCTACAGATTTTTACTCACACTGTTCTTTCCTATATGTACTACTTGTTTGAAGATAAGAAATCATATTAGACATGGAACACTTTGTCAAGCATCTTTTTCTGCTACCGGTCCACCAAGTAAAACCAGGTAAATAGTGTTGCTCCACATAAAAAATGGACATCCAGTCCAAAAAAGAGTGGAAGACATGGTGGATGATAAACTGTTTGCCTAAGGTGATGTGTGCCCCTCTAATGTTTCTCTCAATCAATCACACATAACACACACACACACACATGCAGTCTCTCTTGCCTTTCCTCTTAGCTCTCCTTAACTTTCTTACACAATTCATTCGTGTGTGAGTGTGGTTGTGTGTGTGTGTGTGTGCATGTACGTTGGTAGATTATTAGTCCTCTCCCCGAGTCTGCGATCCGCACCGACCCCTTATCAGGCACACACCAGTCAGCCCTGAGCCCCTGCAGCTGTCAGAGTCCTGTCCACACACACACACACACACACACACACACACACACACACAGACACACACAAATGCACACTCTCCCCCGATCGCTCTGCTCCATACCCCCTTCCCACTTTATCTACCCGTTCACAGGCCGCACACTTTGGCAGCAGAAGGGAGGGGGTGAGGCTTCCCCTCCTTCCGTCCCTCCTCCATCAGCAGCAGTTCCAGGCCGCCCTGGGAATGGAGCGTGGAAAGCAGCCTGCATTGCTGTGCCACATCCCGGGGGAGTTCATTACTCGAGTAGGGCGCTCCCACCAGCCAGTCAGAGAGCAGGCCCGCCATGGCCCTGCTGCGCTCCAATGGAGACGCTCTCATTAAATGTCACAAAAAGAAGGAAAGAGAAGCAGGGGTGCAAATGATAAAAGTGAAAGAAAAGCAAGAGATGAGATAGAGAACGGAAAGAGACTTGGTTAGGGTATTCCAACATCATCGGTCATCGGACATAATCCCCCTCCCAAAAAAGGGTCTACTGACTTATTTAGTGTGTTTTCCAGTCTGCGCCCAAATGAAAAGCAGGTTTAAATATTTCACACCGGCTGGTGGCACGGCGGCGCATTGGAGCTTGGAAGAACAGCAGAAGGATGCTCCAGATCTTTAACCCCAATACACAGGCCTTCCACTTTGAACACTCATCCCCCATCACTCACTCTTTCTCTCTCTGGTCTCTCTCTTTCTCTCCCTCCAGGGAGGCTCCTATGTCACAGTCTCGGACGAATCAATGCACATTCACCTACACTTATTCCGTTCCCTAGTTATCATTCTCTCCACCATATTACTGCTCATTTCACATCCTTCCTCCTATCTATCCTGCCATTCCTCTCTCACTTTTCTCACTTTTGGTCTCAGCGGGTTTCTCTCATGACCCGTCCAGGATGCAGAGGATTCCGATCAGGCAGTTACACTGGACAGCTATTTCTAGGGACAAAGGACAGGCAGAGGAAGTGGGAGAGGGGAACAAAGACTGCTCCTGACACCCAGGGGAGCAACCAGCCACATCACTGACGTCAGACGGTGTGTGTGTGTGTGTGTGTGTGTGTGTGTGTGTGTGTGTGTGTGTGTGTGAGAATGGCCTGTAATGGGTGTATGAGAGCCTGCCTGAGGCTGGTCCAGGTCCCTGAGGGGAGCCCTCCACATGGGAAGATGCAGAACAGAATAGAGGCTCTCTCTTATATGCTCTCTCTCTCTTAGACACACAAACACACACACACATACACAAGTGGCACTGCTCTATCACCTCGTACCGCTCGCTTCAGTCACTCTCTATGCACACAATAAATAGGCCATGACACACACACACACACACACACTATCTCACTCTCTCTCCATCTCTCTCACTCTTTTTTACGCTTATTTCCTACTTACTTTAAATGAAAGCATTGACACAACAAAAGCTTGAACAAAAGAAAAAATCCCACTTTAAACAGAATAAAAATACTCAAGTCCCCTCAAAAAGACTTCACACTACAGGCATAAGAGTGTGTGTGTGTGTGAGTGTTTGTGTGTGTGTGTCTGTGTGTTTGGGCATGAAATCTGGTGTGTGCATAAGAGCAAGTGTGATTGTGGTGACGTGTGTAGGTCTTTTTGTGTGGTTAATGGACTCTGGAGTGCATGTTCGCCTGTGTGTGTCAGAGAGAGAGTGAGAGAGTGTGTGTACGTAAAGGAGGCATGGCAGGGCTCTTTGAAAAGAGTGTGGAGGCAGACAGGCTTGCGCGCTTTTTCTCGGCGTGTGCGTCCCAGGGGCAGTGCTTTTCCCTGACATTTCACTTGACAAAGGCAAGCCACACCTGAGCGCAGGGTTAAAACTATTATAACAGCTCTCCCCCTGGCACTCTGCCCTTTGCCTCTGCTACAAAGTGTGTGTGTGTGTGTGTGTGTGTGTGTGTGTGTGTGAGAGAGAGAGAGAGAGAGAGAGAGAGAGAGAGAGAGAGAGAGAGAGAGAGAGAGATCTAGGCCTTGAGGATGTAAAAGTAAAAATGTAAGGTGGTTACTGGTTCCAGTGTGTGCATTTGTGTGTCTATAAAGCCGCCATGTCAACACACCTGATCACTCACTACTTTTTACTTGCATTTATTTAATAGAGATAGATTTTACTTACTAGACCAAAAAGCATGATTCTTTTATATCTGCTCTTTAAAGGTGTGGTCAGAATATTTTTTTAAATCTTGGCAAGTTCAGTAAAACATCGACTCAGGAGAAAATCCCAGTGTCTCTAATGCCAGAAAAACAAAACAAATCTGTAGATCACCAAAATATCCACCAATCAGGACAAAGAGGCTTCGCTGTCTGCCTGTCAATTATGTAAGGTGTCAGTTCAGAAAGCTGTGTTTTGGGCTTCTGGCTTTGGAGACATTCAACTTTTTAAGAGTATTTAAGAATAATTTGGTTAAAACGGTTCCTTTTTTGCCATATTTCACTCCAGAAAATAGCTACTTAATATTATTATAGCTCTGATGCTACCTGTTAGCATTAACATTGTCGCAAAGCTTGCAAGCAAAGAAAAGAAGGTATTATTTACTGATCAGCATTCATACATATTGTGCAGTGTAATAGATATAGAAATACATGAGTCTGAATTCATGAATGAGAGTGTGTGTGCCCTGTGATGGGCTGGCACTCCTTCCAGGGTGTATCCTGCCTTGATGCCCGATGACGCCTGAGATAGGCACAGGCTCCCTGTGACCCGAGGTAGTTCGGATAAGCGGTAGAAGATGAGTGAGTGAGTGAGTCTGAATTCATTCTGTGTCCATTTGTTGACACTGAGTGGTTTGGGTGTTTTTGAATTTATGTTTTTTCCCTGTGTGCATCCTACACTCACTACTAAGTAGTTTAGATGAATATTTTTGCTTTTAGGTACATAACTGTCATAAGTACGAGCACCTTTACTATAATAAGACATTAACCTGCTCTCCTCAGTGCTGTGACATGACTGTAGTGGTTAAAGCAGCAGAGCATATCGATGGGCAGACTTTCTTGATTCCTGCACACTCCATGCTTTACCCTCACCCACCCTGTAGCATGCTCAGCTTGATATAGGAGCCACTGAGGGATGAAGGGACACACCAAGGTGCCAAGCACATAATGCAGAGGCTAGAGAGAGCAAGAGAGAGAATGAAAGAGAGCAGGAGGCCTGAACCATGCTCGACAGGAGGGAAGGAGGGAGTGAAAGGAAAGAAACGGAGGGAGAAAAGAAACCACAGGAGAGCTAGAGAGAGAGAGAGGGGTGGGGAGAGAGAGAGAGAGGGTGAGGGAGAAAAAGAGAGGGAGAGAGAGAGGGAGAGGGAGAAAAAGAGAGGGGGAGAGAGAGAGAGAGAGAGGGAGAGGGCGAGGGAGAGAAAGAAAGAGAGAGAGAGAGAGAGAGAGAGAGAAAGAGAGGGAGAGAGAGAGAGGGAGAGGGAGAGAGAGAGGGCAAGGGAGAGAAAGAAAGAAAGAGAGAGAGAGAGAGAGAGAGAGAGAGAGAGAGAGAGAGAGAGAGAGAGAGAGAGAGAGAGAGAGGGAGAGAGAGAGAGAGAGAGAGAGAAAGAAAGAAGGAGGGAGAGAGAGAGGGAGAGGGAGAGAAAGAAAGAAGGAGGGAGAGAGAGAGAGAGAGAGAGAGAGAGAGGAAGGAGGACAGTATAGGGCAGGGGTATGGCTCTATTGGGCAGCACTGGAGAGAGAGAGAGAGAGAGAGAGAGAGAGAGAGAGAGAGAGAGAGAGAGAGAGAATATTGGCTCTTTTTCATCTGACATCTACAATCTAATTAAAGTGAGCATTATTTTATCCATGCTGTCAAATTAATAAATAGGCATCAGAATCAAACTTGGATTCATTCTTAATCTAATTCTCTTATTTGTTCATTTCCAATTGAGGTTAATCATTTTATTTCTTTCTTCTCTGCATGTGTAAGATTTGATTCCATTCACTTGACACTATTCCTAACCACCTCTTCTTTTTGTCAGAAAGACTGTGAGTGCTGATCTGTCACAGAGTCTATCACTGTGGGAGTGACACACACACACACACACACACACACACACACACACACACACACACACACACACACACACACACCTTGATTCTGTGTCTTTCCTTGGTGTCTGTACCTGAGTGCATTTTAAGAGTTTCAGTGCGACTGATTAAAAAAACAAATAGAATTTTAAAAAGAAAGTTGTATTATTATGTGAACAGGAGTTGAAGTATTGGAGTGTTCATTGTAGAAGTCTGTCAGAAGGGAGAAGATAAGAGCTGCTTCTTTCACAGCATCTCAGCTTCCAGCAGTCAGGAATTTCCTTTTTCTTTGTTTGACTTGACTCAAACTCTCCACAATGTTCACTTTAACACAAAATGACCACGGGGATTTTATATTAAAATCTTTAAATCAAATATACCTTGAAACATGGCTTTTTTTTTTTTTTACATAGCTGGCTCATATTTTGTTGACTCTGTACTGCTTCAACTGCACAAATGACAAGGTGCATTGTGTAAGTGATAAAGCAAAAAGTGCTGTGACAGATGCTTGATGTTTAACAGTTCCAATATGTACATCATTTTTCTTCCTGGTGCTTAAGACAGACAGAAGGACACAGAGAGGGTGAAAAAGAAGGAGCGCATGAAGGGAAGACGTAAGAGGGTGCAGGAATCCAAGGAAACATGCTGTTCCTCATTACTGCTGCTTTTCATAAAGGGACTGGTGACAGCTCTATTCTGCGACACGCAGGGTCATTGGGGTCACGCCGGGCGTCCAGGTCACATTCCCACATACCAGTCTGCTCTCAGACTAATAGAGGGTCACAATCACACTTGTTATCACACTTTCTGCAAATTTTTGTGTCTTTCCTTTTTGGCTAATTAATAACACTAACAAGTCCTGCTTACTTTTACCAATTTAATCCAAAATTAAAAGCTGTATAAATCTTCCGACCTGCCTATTATACAGACAAGGCTAATTACGGTATTCTATGCCAGAAACTCTCTCACTGAATGAATAAATGAATGAATGAATGAATGAATGAAATAGCAGTCACACAACGCTCAGTTTTGCTGAGCAGATGATTAAATTGGCTCATGTGTGGACTTTTTAGCCTGAGCTGATGGATTATATTTGACCAGCAGCATCCACTGCTTGAGTTATACATCGTAAGTGGTGCTGTTGCCATTGAACCTCTGAATCACCTGGACCTCATCCGCCCACACAGCGGACAAAAGAAAGTGCCTCGGCCAAAAACTAACAAACGGTGGCTTTTTTTTAATAGTGGACAAACACATAACAACACACCCACACAGTCACTTAATGAGACTATTGACTGGAGACATTAACTCAAGCAGACAATTTCACAAGATCGACTCCTATAATAAATCAGGCCTCGATCTGAGCCGCAGTCTCCTACGGAGGAGTGAGTGAATCGGGTTCAGAGCTTCGTCTGGCAAAAGAATTGTACTGAAAAGGATTTTGTCTGAATATCTAAATATTGCAGTAATGCCTAGTGCTAGTACAAAATACAAATAAAACGAATATGAAGATACGTGATCAAAGCTGGTGCCATCTGTGAATTATGCATATAGATGAAAATAGGAAAGTAACTGTGTAATTGTGTACTTTTATTATCAGCACATTTATTCATAGGTAGACACAGTCTTCTTCAAAGCAATGAATACAAATGAGTGTAAGCTTTCTTTCCTCTCTCCTGAAGAAAACTGAAAAGTGTATGTGGATATTCCACCATTTCGACTTTTTCCTGGGCATACACACACAGCCCAAATATTTACTTTCCCTTCTTATGACTGCAAGCTCAAAACAAGCGACCATGTGGTAGAGACAGTGAGTGAGTGTGTGTGTGTGTGTGTGTGTGTGTGTGAGAGAGAGAGAGAGAGAGAGAGAGAGAGAGAGAGAGAGAGAGAGAGAGAGAGAGAGGAGGGGGGAATTACATTTTTAATCGGCTGATTTTTCCCTCTGAGCAGGCAAGATGAATACAAGGAGTCTGCCGCCAACACACACGCTCTCACATAGACACACTCCTTTTTTGTGTCCTTTGGCAAATTCTTCTCTTCCACTCTTGCATGAAGTGAGTGAGAGAGGAAAGGAGAGGAAAGGAGAGGAGAGGACAGGAGAGCAAGGGAGAAAAGTGGAAAGAAGTGAAGAGAAGAGGAGGGGAGGAAAGAGGAAGAGAAGAGAAGAGAAAACGTCCCCACAGAGTTTTTCTCCCTTCCTGGTGCGAGCGCAGCCCCCGCCGAGTCCCTGTGTAATTTGCAGTGCCTCAGAATTCAGGTATTAATAAAGCCCCCATGGGGAACTGCACACAATATAACCCTACATTTTCAGGCATTATGAAAGGACGCCCCCAGGGGTCTTTGGCTCAAATTTCTGAAATGCAGGCATTGTAAAAAAAAAAAAAAAAAAAAGTCACCCCAGGGGAGTCTCTCCGCAATAGAAATCTGCTGAATTCAAAGCATTTTCTCAGTCCTGGTGGGAACCATTACTCCCTCTGGAAGCGCTTTTTTTCCCCTTACTTTTTTTTTTAACAAAACATGTGTTGCTGACATGTTGACAGATTGCTCAGTGAAGTGTTTAGGTGCATGCACAAGCCGGGTCTCTGCAGAGACAGAGCCCCGCTCCCTGGCAGAGAGACTCTCAATGCTTCCCAAACTGGTGCCATCCATATTTCATAACAGGAGAGCACAGGCAGGAAACTAGGGCTGGGTGAGAGAGAGAGAGAGAGAGAGAGAGAGAGAGAGAGAGAGAGAGAGAGAGAGAGAGAGAGAGAGAGAAGAAAGAAAATAAAGACACAATGGGATAAAGATACACAACGAGTGACGTAAAGTGAGGTAAAGAGGAGTCACCGTGGAAATGGAGAGTGAAAGAAAAGCAGAAGGAGAAAAGGAAAGAGACAGAGACAGAAACAGAAAGAGACAGTAAAGAGAGGGAGTGAGAGAGACGGGAGAGAACTTCATCGTGAAAAATGAACCCCGTGATGAAAAATGACTTCCAGTGTGCTCCGAAACAACCCTCCTCTGTCTCCCCCTCCCTTTCTATCCGTCTCTCTACCCCTCTCTCTCCCTCCATGCTGTGCCCCACACCCCTCGCCCCCCACCTTCCCCTCAATCTCTCTCTCTCTCTCTCTCTCTCTCTCTCTCTCTCTTCCTCTCTCCCCTACAGAGGCAGGGCTCTTTGCTCTCCCTGGAAAACCTGAGTTTACAACCAGCTGTGACTGCATTTGTATCTGTGCCAAGGGCTTAGTGGAGGAATCTTCAGACCACCCTCTGGCTCCAAGAGAGGGAGAGAAAAACGAGCTAGAGTGAGAGAGAAAGAGAAAGAAAGAAAAAAAGAAAGAAAGAAAGAAAGAAAGAAAGGAAGGACCAACATACAATGGCAGACACATTCAGGGAGCATGCTTAGTCTCATAATGCAAGCACTTGTACTCTCACTCACCTACAGAACTAAAATAAACACTTCCTAATGAATTCCTTAAAACACAAACATATGACAATTACGGAAACAATTACACACACACACACACACACACACACATACACACTCACGCGTGCGCGCACACGCACACACACACACACACACACACACACACACACACACACACACACGCTTCCCTCGCTGTCTTTCTCTGTGATGCTGGATCAAGTTGCAGGTCTTTCTCTCCTCATTTCTCCTCCTCCTTCTCTCACCCTCATTCTCTCTCTCTCTAGATGGATGAAGGGAAGAAAAGTGATCTGTGGCTTTAATAAGAGTCATGGCCTCCCAGGATTCAGCTGCCACTCTGACGACAGGCACGAGCTCTTGGAGCAGTGGGGGGTTGTGGGGAGGATTAGAAGTACAGACAGAAGTGTGATGTGAAGGCCAAATCCGGTGTCGAAAAAACGACAATGTACGTGTGTATTAGAACTGGTCAATAGGACAATACAAAAAAGTTTTCATCGTACATCTTTTGTGCTCCCAGTAACAAGTAATAGATAAAATGCAAAAATCTAATATTGTACCAGATGTTTCATTTTTATTTCTATTCTTTTATCGTTTAGTCAATTCCATGACAGCCATCACACGATGCTCCCGATGCAGACATTATACAGCTGAATGCCCATGTTAATCAATTACCTAGCAGAGAATGCATGATTTTGCATTTTATCTTAGCAGAAGGTTTTATGTTAGCAGTTCAGATTAGCTTAGCAGAACATTTTAGTTTTTTCAGTTTGTTCAGTTAAGCAGAATATAATTGAGGAAACTTTGGTTCCAGAAATGTTGAAATTGTTGGGTTTTTTTTTTTTTTGGGTAGTTTCTAAACAGTTTTCATGTGCCAGGTTTAAATAGTAGACACATTAGCACAAACATTTCCAATAATGCTCTAAATACTGTGTGAGCTGATGTTTTAGAAGAGTGCAGGAATGACATATCTGCAAAGTTGCAGGTCATTCGTCAATCAACTACTGATGGCTTTAGTCTATAAACGCTATAATCTTCTCTGTTGAACTAGTAGACACCTGCAGATGGCTCGTGATTGAACAACTATGGCATTGTTGAGGTACAAATTCTCAAACTCTGACTAGTGTTGGAATGTTTCCTTTCCTTTTCTTTTCATTGTTTTGTTTTTTTCAAATCTTATACTACTGTTTTGCTGGCAAAGTTGACAAGTTTCATGAAAGTGCTTTCAGATACTGTGATATGATATTTTTGTCATGTCACCCTCGCTTTGTATGTGTGTGTATATGTGTGTGTGTGTGTGTTTGAGAAAGCACCCCAGGGAGAATGAACTACGCAGTGACCCAGCCAAGAATACACTCCCCTCTGTTACATATAGATACCCAAACACACACACACACACACACACACACACACACACACACAAACACACACACACACACACACACACACACACACACACACACACACACACACACACACATTTAAACATGAGCAGCAACACAGCTGTAAAACCGGAGGGCTTTTGAACAGAAATACTGTGTTGCCATCAGCTTACTAGGATTTAATATTGTTTAACAAATATGTGTGAAAGTGTGCGCTATGACAAGTGTGGTTCAGACTGGCGGAGAGCTCCAGTTTCTCTTTCTCACTTCCCTCTCTCGCTCTCTCTATTTATCTGAGCGTGCGCGCACGAGAGAGAGAGAGAGAGAGAGAGAGAGAGAAAGCAGGAGAGCTATTCCTGCTGACTGAGCCATCCTTTCACTCTCTCACTCTCTCCCCCTCCCTCTCTAGAGATCTGGCTGTTCCCTTCAGTCTTGTGAAGGCGGGTTAATTAGCACTCGCCTCCTATTTGTATCTGACAGCCGGAGTGCCCGCCTTTTCGTCTGACTGACAGCTCTCCCGTTTACACACAACCACCTCTCTCTCTTCTCCTCCTCCCCTTTCTGTATACCTCTCTCTCTTTCAATCTCTCTCTCTCTTTCTCGCTCTGCCTCACTTCCTCCCTCAGTCTCTCAACACTTGTGACCTTTATTTCACATGGAGACAAGTGTACACACATGTACACCTTTTTTAGTGACAACAGTCAAAGGGAGGAAAGTTCAAAGGTTGTCTGCTGATAAACCAAGGGATAAGAGAGCAGTCCAGGGGTTACACAGATGCTAAAGTCTTACACATTCAAGTAACAAGCAAGATGATTAGGAAGCTAAAATATTCGACTACAGTTTGACCCATTTCATGCAGTAAAACATTATGGAGTGCATTCAGCAGGACTAAAATACCAAACCAACTGAAATGTGAGCAAAATCACACACACACACACACACACACACACACACACACACACACACACACACACACACATATATATATATATATTGTCACCCAGGACAAGTAGACTTCCATGCTAACCAGTCAATCCACATCTTATAATCTTACCCTAGTCAATTCAGTTTTATTTGTATAGTACTTTTAACAATGGATATTGTCACAAAGCAGGTTTACAAAAATATATAAATTCAAGATATAAATTCTACTCCCTAGCAAGCCAAGGGAAAACCCCCCAAGATATTAGGAAGAACATAAACCTAACCCGTTGTCTCTAATGTTTACAATTATTACTCGATAGCATCATTAAACTCCATAGAAATGCATTACACACTTGCTGTATTCTATTTAAGAATATCTTAAAAGTAACTATCACTTAGAATTAACCAGGGAAACACACACATACTGACACGTATTCACTGGACAAGTATACTGCGTTCTTATTCCTGTCATCGCAACTTTAACTGTTTTCCTTCTCCCAGGTTTCATTGCTACATGGATGTGGATTAGTTTTTATTGCTATGGCTGATTAACGTAGTCTCATGAGTAGCACTGACAGAACTCAATACACAATGCAGATGAAAGCTTACATGGTGCATCTGGTGTGAATTTGAGATAACCCTTAGCTAGCTTTTTATTTTTTCACAATGACATATTTCACACCCTGCCAATTGATGTCTACTGAGAGTGTGAAACATGAGATTCAGAGAGCAGGTCAGTGTACTTTGTTAGACATGTTAGCATGTGTCTGCTAAAACAAAAATGGAATCTAAAGTGTTGCAGTGAGACAGGAAGGACAATCAAATTCACTCATGGATTTGCTGTCAATGGAGAAAAATGGTGATAATTAGTGAGCACTGACTCTTTTTTTACACTCTAACATAGCATTATAGGTTTAATGAGTGTTTGTCAATTATCAATGGTTATAATGTCGATGCTAGAACCGAGTTTGTTAAAAAGCAAATACTAGGCATAAAATGTCTTAGCAAATATTTATGCCACATTCAGTAGAAGTAAATGTTTGAACCGATGTTTTAGGTTTTTTTTCACTATTAATATATAAACATTATTCAACGATATTTGTGAGAGATCCACGAAAACTAATATACAAAATGTCTTGTTGGATTAATTGAAATGTTTTTGTCTTTATTTTGTATGTTCATTTTGTGTGTACAAACTTGTGCTGTAGATCCACTGCCAGTCAAATGTCTTTAAATTTAACCTAAAGAAAAGCTCTATAATTATATATAATTTGTAGTGACATGAAGAAATGCTTGTTGTGTTTCATTTTATTAAGATTGTGACTTCACAGCTCCAGAATCCCTGATTTGATTCAGTGGAGTTTCACAGCTCTCAGTGTCTACATGGTTCCTTCCGAGTTGTCTTGTTTCTTCTAAACTACCAAAAACATGCCAGTCGGTGAAACGGCGATGCTATATTACCCCTAGGAAAGGAGTTTTCGCACAGCACACTCATCGTTACCAGTATAGTTCATGATCCATAATGATCCATAATCAAAATCAATTTTTAATTGAAGATGATCCACTAAAATATGAATCCTTCTGTTTAATTTTCTTCTCAAGGAAAAAAAAAACCCTGTTCCAAAACATTTGTCTGGCAGTGTAGTACAAACACATACACAGTGCACTAAAAGGAACTACACGGTCAGTCTGACTGCTGAGATGCTCAAAGGCTGTAAGCAAAGCTGCTTTATGGCATAACCTTGGACCTTCTCTCCTCCGCACCCCGGGGGGTAACAGGGCCTGAGTTCCTGCCCAGGGCAGCCTGCAGGGTGGGGGCAGGGGGCAGATGGGGAGAGGGGTCAGCTGCACATGGCCACAGAGGAATAAAGAGATGCTGAGAGAAGGAGATAGGGAAAGAAAGGGAGGGAGTGGGCGGTTAACAGCCGGAGCCCAACCGTGGCCGGTCTTGGGGCACTGGAGCGGAGCAGTGAATGTTCTCCATTTGATCTGAGCTTTTTTTCCAAGCACTCCGTGGGGAACCAGTGCTCCAGATTCCTCCTCCTGTAGAGATTCCCCCCAGACTTGGCCCACACTGCACGCACACCCAATCGTGTGCGTGTGTTACACCCACCCACACGATGATATATCGCACAAATATATTATCACAGACATCTTAATAAGTATGTACAAGAAGACACTAAATTCCATCAGATGTAAACACACAGATAGCAATGAGGCAAACAGAATCCCATTCGTTACACACTATCAAATTTAACATTCGGTCCATGCATCTAGTAAATCTCTCTCTCTCTCTCTCTCTCTCTCTCTCTCTCTCTCTCACTCTCTCTTTCTCTCACTCTCTCTCTCTCTCTCTCTGGCTCTCTCTCTCTCTGGCTCTCTCTCTCTCTCTCTCAGCACAAATGGTGGAGAGCAGAACCTAAGCAGTAGACAGGGTTAAAGCTCTTTGTGCAGTGGGAGACCAAATGGTCATAAAATACTGTCACACATTAAAGCAGGACTGGAAGAAGAAAAAAAAAATGACAGAGAAGGAACAGATCACGTATCACACACATTATGGGATTTCAGGCTATAATCCTATAGCGCATGTAATATTGTTAGGAATTGTATTTAATTTTGTGTGTGTGTTTGCTTTTGGAGAATATCACTACACTAACAGCCAAGTGATCACAATAAGATTTCTAAATCAAAAGGGAGTTTATGTTGGTGCTGTGTTATTGGCCAGGCTCACCATAGTGCCAAGGGAGCCAAAACCATGACCCTTCTCATAAAATATGACAAAAATGGCCTCCAATCTTATCCGCACAAACATACACTCACTCACAAAATGGCGTGTTTGTCCCCTATCTGATGCGGTTGTGGTTCAGTATGTGGTTCTCCCTCACTAGGCAGCCTCCCTGTGGTATGCAAAGAACGTAAAAGGATTCGCCAGTGAGTGTTTTTTTAATTTAACACTCTTTTCAATAATAAAAATAATAATAATAAAACCTGAATCTTGTGTGTGTGTGTATCTGTTTGGGAAGAGAAGAGGGGGAGAACGACGCAGGCAGAGATGTGATCCCCTAGCCACTGCTCTGGATTATTCCGCAATCTCCAGCACTCCCCCCCATGGGAAGCTCTGTTTTATCATTTCATTTTGTTTCTCTCCTTCTTTTTCCCCCCTCTGCTAAGCAACACGTAGCTTGCTGACGGCTGGGGAGCAGGCGGCGTGTCTCATATTCAGGGCCTTGATTTCATTACGCCACCGCCAGACAGGCAAACGGGGTGGGGAAGAGAGGAGGCCTGTGTCACGCCATATTATTTCCCACCAGAAACACATTCCCGATATTTGGCGGCTTCACCAGGGCTGCTGACGCTCCGCACGACTGCTTTCACGTCATGTCCATGACTAAATGGCTTTTCAATCAAAGCCTGATTGAATGTTTTATATAAAGAGGAAAAAATTATTTTTTTTTTAAAAAATCTTGCTGTTAGGCCATCAAATTGCACTCGTTTCTCTCTCTTTCTCTCTTTCTGTCTCTCTCTGTTATACCCCCTCCATGCATGCATTCTCCTCGTTAAGGAGAGGCCCTTGATTAATCTGCGAGGAAGCAGATGCCCCTGCAGGGCCGCTTTCAGCGTTTCATTAATTACCGCGATTGTAATAACGGGCATTGTGTTTGTGTACAGCGTGTTAGCTTTAAAACACTACTCTCCTGAGGGACACCACTGACTCCAGAGCAGCCGAGAGCAGCCACTCCACACATGCACATGACACACGACACACACACACCTCTCCAGTGGAGAAGCCACTGCGAACTATTACACTGACACGTTGACACAAATGGTGGCGCGAGATAAGAGTCAGTCTGGAATAGGAGATGCAGTCTGACTGAGACAGCAGGCTTGAGCACAGACACACACACCGTCTACGTTCACTGACTGTAATGGCTTAAGATGAACATGGCAACCCCTGTAGTGAGAGTGTGTTGATAGAGGCACACTCTCTGAACAGTTCCTGAAACACACACGGACAGATTGACGCCAAATGGTTTTGTGCAGTACCACATGTAAAATGTACATTTTTTTTTATTCAGAAATTGTCAATCTAAAAAACAATAGATAAGAATGTGATTAAATCTGTTTGGGATTTTGTTTCTGCCAAGAAACCTTTCTAGATATAAAAAAAAAAATCCAGTCACTCCCTTAGAATCATGGCAAAGATTTATTTATGAATACAATCCATCTATTTATATAATATTTAGGCAAAGATTCACTAAGATATTTATTGATTATAATGAATATGGGCCTTTTAATTCAGAACCCACACCTACTGTATTAACATAGATATTTGATTCCGTCTTATCATGTTAACAGCACTTTAACTAGTCATTTTTAATTGCTTGAACTGTGATTAAAGTTGACCTTATTTTTCTTGATTTAAAATTATTGGCATAAGAAACACGCTTTATATTTCAAATTCACTAAATTCATATCACTAATCATTTAGGCTGACAACTATAATGATATAATTACAGCAGTAACAAGTTTCTGAGTAGTTCATCTCAGTGATCTTGTCACAAAACCCACGTCAGAAAACAACGTCTCCATTACAGATTTAACAGGCTACATTTTTCAGACCTTTCATTTTTGTGGAGAGTAAAGATTTCAGAAATAAGACTGAAATGTCCCGAGGGAGCTGAGGAATTGTGTGTGTGTACCTGCAGGACAGTGGTTAGTGCGGTGCTCCGTCAGGTCAGCCAGGCACTCAAAGTCCTGTTGGCAGTTATCACAGGTGAAGATGGACTCGTCATCCAGATCCTCTTCTCCCGCTCGCTCGTCGTGGCTGGTCACGCTGTGCTCACCATCTTCACCACCGGCACGCTCTTTCCCGTCAGAGTCTCGCTCGGGCACGGCTGCATCTGCACCTTTACCCGCAAAGACAGAACACCGCCGTATTAGCACCACCATTTTTTGGGCTCTGTATAATCTGACTCAAACAGGAACCAAACAGAACACAGTGTTCTAGTTGATTTTCCACCAGCTACAGAGACGACTGGAATGGTGACAACACTAGGAATGAATCCCTCATGGAAAAAAAATGGATATTTGTATTAAAAAGGCTTGCTGACTTAACAAGATAACAAGAGCGGCACTGAGCTGAAATGAAAAGACTTTTGCTTTCAACCAGTTGTAGAAGCAAATCTAACACAGCCTGAATGATCATAAAACTGAAACAGATTGTCAGTCTGTCTGTTTGTGCATGATAGATTTTTAGGAAATTAAATGTTTACCAGTTGCAAATTTTTTATGCTGTATTTTTCATGCTGCATTAGTGTGTCTGGTGTGCCACAGTATGTATAAGCAATCATCCATCTCCCCAAATAACATTAATCCTAGTTGGTAAAAATTTCCAAGTGCGTAGACAGGTACGTCCTACTGAAACCTTTGACGATAAGAACTAAGGCAACAAAAAAAAAACACCCTTTCAATAAATTGGAAAATAAAAGACACACAACGCCGATATCCACCATGCCAATTAGAACCCTCCTGCATTAGTGTTTGTATAGTGCTACAGTAACACTAATGTGTGGCACATCATGCTAAGGTTGGCTGATATGATTTGGGTTTTTGAACACATTAAATAACAGCATCATCCAACAGCTGTTTAATAGCTCCATTTAAAAAAAATAACACTCCTGTCCTGCTGGAAGTTTGTTAGCAAAGCTACACATCATGCATGTCTTGTAACGTCATCATGATGTATATTTTTTATCCCAGTGCCCATACTGTAAGTACATCATGGCATGAAGTTAAGTGTTGGCATTGTGGCAAAGGAGAAGACTGGAGACTCGACTCAGGCCTGTGTGCCACAAACTTTCTCACAGGTCTGATATCCACCAGCCCAATCCTCCTTCTGCCATTGTGGCTCTATTTTCACACCTTATTATCACATTAAACGCTGCGCTCTGAAAGGACTGCACCGGAGACCATGAAGAGACAGCAGCAAAACAAAAAGAAAAAGAATAGAGAGATATAAAGAAGAGATGAAAAGGGGAAATGGTAAAGAGACATGATAGAATAAGTGAAAGAAGGTGGACCAAAATTAGTAAAGGACAAAGAGAGAGAGAGAGAGAGAGAGAGAGAGAGAGAGAGAGAGAACACTAAAGAATAACATGAGAAATAACTTGAGGGAACATGAGGGTAGAGGGAGAAGAAGAGCAGAGGGAGGGAGGAATGGAGAAAGGGAGGAGGGCAGCTCTCCGACTCCCCTGGGCTTAACATCCTGTCTAATCATCCTGGACTTGTGCAATCAGAGGAAAAGCAGGAGGTGGCCATTCCTGCTCTTTGCCATACTGTGTTCAGCAGCTCTAATTTGCCCGGGCACGGCTCTACACTACGGCGCTAATCGCTAATGGAGCCTGGAGTTCGGGACCAGACCCAGTGGCTCACTTTGGGCTCCAGCCCAGATTGGACTGCCTTTGCTAGAGGAAGGAGGGGAGTGATGAGAGGTGGGATGGGGGTCTGGAGAGGTGTTATGAGTGAGGAGAGTATTGAGGTGCTCTAGTTTCTCTCATTCTATCCATCCGGTGGGGTGAAGGTAGTGTTTGGATGTTTGGTGTGTGTGTGTATTCAGGGTGGGGGTATGAGGAATGGCCATCTGTCCAGTCGTGAGAATGCCGTCTGGACAGGGAGGAGAAAGGCCCCTAACTGACACTACACTGATAGTGGTCCTGGGCTGCTGTTTTATACTCTATCCCCAAACACACACACACACACACACACACACACACACGCACGCATACACACAGTGCATTATCTGCGCTGTTTCATACAAGGCAAGTTCAAATCCTTAAGAAAATGGTTAGTGATTCATTAGCACTCCATCCCTTTCCTTGTTCAATCACACACACGTGTATACACACACACACACACACACACACACACACACAAACACACACACACACACACACACACCATCGTTCCCCCAGGTACCCTGATGCCAGAGGTATGGGCACTGCCAACCGAGGCACATGCCAGCACAACCTGCTACCATGGCAACAAGGGAGGAGCCAGATGGGACCTTGCTCTGGCCCTCTTTACCTCTCCTCCTCTCCTCCCTCCATCTTTTTCGTTCGAAATGAGCCTGGATCGTTCGGCTTCCACACCGCAGGACAGCAGGCGGGATATAAAAGCTCCTGGCACATAGCTCTGAACCATACACACCTCCAGTAAATGCTACACTTGCTTACTTGCTTTCTATTCTCTCGTCTTCTGTTCTCCGGTTTACCTCCATTTTCCTGCCTGCCATCATCCCCCCGTCCTTTCCAGTAAGCATTCCTGCTCTCCGGAGGGGGAGGTGGTCTCATGAGGGGGGTCTCCAGAACACACTTCATTTAGACTGTCATTACAGCTTTCTCTCTCTCTCTCTCTCTCTCTCTCTCCCTCTCTCTCTTTCTATCTGTCTCTATCTCTGTCTCTCCCTGTGTGCACTGGATTGATATACATGTGTCGTGTACCCCAGCTGCACACTCGCTAGCTCCATTCATGGCCTTGATATGAACACACAAACACTCACACTCACTCACTCTCTCTCTCTCTCGCTCTCTCTCTCACACACACACACACACACACACACACACACACACACACAAACACACACAATCTTGTCCCTTAGTCTGTAGAAAGCTGCTAAAAGTTCTGTGTGGATCTGTATAAATAACTAGATAGTGAACCAGGTGAAGATCAAATTTAAACAAAGAAATGAAAGTGTTTCTATGCATTATATAACATATGTTTATAGTAAACATGCTTCGACTGGATTTTTCAGAGAGGCAGGTTTTCAGATATAAGTGAATTGTGACACAGAAGTGCCAGATCAATTCATGACTCAGTGAGGACAGAGGAATATGAGTGACACTGGACTGCTGATCAAAAGTTGTGAGCACCACCATCATTGGGCCCTTGAGCAAGGCCCTTATTCTTCAACTATATAAATACATTGAAATAGCTATGGATCAGGGTGTCTGCCAAATGTAAATACACCAGGAGACGTCTCTTCGTCTCTTCCTTCGAGACATCTTTAAGTCTGCTGATATGTTCTTGGAGCCCTTTTCTCCCCTTGTCACAGACAAATCGTCATGTTATCCCCCTACAGGCAAGCATGTACACATCGTCTACCTTGAACGCTGAATTCACTGTTCAGCAGGGACTGATTTATAATCTGTCCCAGCTTTATAATCTGCTTAGACCTCAGACATGTGTATTTGCTATTTTACTAAAAAGGAAGATTCAAACTCAAGAACACACACACACCCACACCCACACCCACACACCCACACACACAGGTATTCTCTTAAATGCTACTTCCAAGAAAGGGCTTTATTCAGAGTTGGTGGTTTAAGTTTCAGTTAAAAATCAAAATGTAAAAATTGTTAAAAATGTGGGGGCACGGTGGCTTAGTGGTTAGCACGTTCGCCTCAAACCTCCAGGGTTGGGGGTTCGATTCCCGCCTCCGCCTTGTGTGTGTGGAGTTTGCATGTTCTCCCCGTGCCTCTGGGGTTTCCTCCCCGGTCCAAAGACATGCATGGTAGGTTAATTGGCATCTCTGGAAAAATTGTCCGTAGTGTGTGATTGCGTGAGTGAATGAGAGTGTGTGTGTGTGCCCTGTGATGGGTTGGCACTCCGTCCAGGGTGTATCCTGCCTTGATGCCCGATGACGCCTGGGATAGGCACAGGTTCCCCGTGACCCGAGGTAGTTCGGATAAGCGGTAGAAAATGAGTGAGTGTTAAAAATGTATGAGGGAAAGTTCTCCATATTCATATTTTACACATATGATTAAGTTGATTTTTCTGCGTGGCACATTCAGAGTATTATAATTGCCTGTGTGTAGTTTACAACTCTGACCATGGTTGCCATTTTTTCCCACTGAGTTATGCATGATAAAGTTTAAATAGGAGAAAATTTAAAAATAGCAAAAAGTTCAATGTGTAATGTTAGAATTGTCTGTAACTAAGACATGGCAAGCTATACCCCATATACACAACTCCAACAACTATCCGAGTAAACCTTAACTGAAATTGCTGATTGTGAGTTTTATGTTTAACAGCCTTCTGTTGCTGTATTGTCTTTTGCCTGTGTCTTATATTATCTGCTGCCTCTTGTCTGCTGATGTAACACTGGAATTTCCCACCTGGGCTAAATACAATCGTATCATATCTTTCTTTTTGTTCTGTTATCTTGTCTATGCTTATTTAACAACGTTTAAATGAAGATGGAAAGCTCTCACAGATTGCACCTTTCTGTCACTGTGTCACATGGCAGTAGAGGACAGACCCAGACTCAGACCCTCCACATACAGGATTTGGGTATGTGAGAGCATGCATGGGGCAGCGTACTCAGTTCAGCAGATATGTTTCATTGTGCCATGCTGCCAAGCCCTTGATTGACACTATCATTTATCAAAGCTGGTGTTGAAAGTCACTCCCGTTAGCATGTCCGATAAATGACCTTGACATATAACACGCAGAGGTGCAGAGAGAACAGAAAGAACAATGCCACACATGCACCCACACATGCTCATACCTTCACACTTCTGTGTCTGTGTGTTTTAATCAGTAATTTACAGTGGGGTGTGTGCTGCTGGCCATCCTGAGCGAGAGAGGTGTGTTAATGAGAGCGTGGGGGTCCCATAGGAGCCCCTCTAACCCACCACAGATCACCTCATGGATCCCTCAGCCAGCTGGAGCCCCTGGCCCTCTCTCAGCAGTGGGCCATTATCTCTGAGTCACAGCCCGTCACAGTGCCAAGAGTCTTCACACACACGCACGTATGCACACACACACACACACACACACACACACACACACACACTCTTTTCAACCTACACAAACATGGATGCATGTTCACTGGCACTGGTTTAAAGCAAATACTAAACGCTGTAAATATTAAATATTTGATTTATTAAAATTCTAATATTTTATTCTTTAATTTGAGAGGTGTGTGTAAACATGTAGCTAGGAGTATAGAGTAAGAAACTACTTTACTTTAGTCAGCTTTACTATTACATGCTTCACTGCAATAGTATTTTTTAAGTATAATGAAATCGTAGTACTTTTATTTTTACTTAAATATTCGACTTTGTTAAATTTGTTTTGGATCACTGTTAAAGAGTAAAAATAAACAACGTATTTAATACCATAAGTCAATTAATAGAGAGTAAGTGTAAATTTTAAATAAGTCCATTTACAATTTAAGGCAATACACATCTGGAGGCAAAAGTCTACAGCAGCAATGTCTGAGACAGTGAAGACAGTGAGTAGACAGGTCCCTGGTCCAACTGATCAGGTAAATTGCTTTTTAAATGCTTTAAAGGAAACAGCATGATAATGATCTGCAAAAGCTGATGAGGCAACCTGTGAAGGGATAGATTAAATACATTGGTAAGTGTACAAAACACTGAAGGCTTGAACAGTGTATGAATTACCATGAGCTAGCTAGTTAACAAACCCCAGAACATTTGCCTAAGTTAGCTAGCCATCTAGTGTTACTTTTTATCCAACATGCAGGGAGCTGTCTGCAATATTCTCTTGTAAAACAATTTACAGCATGTGTTTAAGTGAACAATTTGTGTCATGTCAATAAAATCTGCCAGTGAACTGGATCACAAAAGGCCCAATTTGAACCAATACCAATCTACTCTTACGTAACTGTCGGTTATAAACAGGGAACACATTTAATCAGCAGTGTTGTCTGGAGTTCTCCATATAATCTAAACCAAATGAATGCCTGACTAGACTGAATGACTAGACCTCATTGAGCAATTCACCTCAAACGACTGCATTACACTTGAATAAAGTTTAAAACTGTATTGTCTATAGCTGCTCCGTGGACATCTCAGCCTCAGGACATGTAAAGACACACTACAAACACACTCAAACTAGACAAATACAGCTTTAATCATTCTGAACAGAGAACAGATTCATTATGTGTAATATATTAACACAGTGTACAAGATTTGTGTGAAGTTAAAAGGGCCAAAGTTAATGTTAATGTGAGGCATCTGTTCCAAAACAGATGGACAATATTGTATTGTATTAAACAAATATTCGGTTGTTTTTGGAAATTCTGGCTTTATCCTTAAAAACTCTGTATATTTTATGTTATTTTAGCGTTGTACTAATATTAATAAAGCTTTTATATATCCGTCTCACATAAAGTCATGTTAGTGGATAGAGGGAACTGTTTAGATATCACTTTTACCGCTCCTGCAAACACACACACACACACACACACACACACACCTCTCTTTTGCTCTCACTCTCTCTTAGGGAAGACAAACAGCCATGTTTGTGTGGGGTAATTAGATGAGGAGAAGTGAATTAGTAGAATCCACAGAGCAGTCGTGTAGCTGAGCACAGCCCCGCCTTGCAGGGACCTGCTAATTACCCCTCGTTAGGTTGATATGTCCCCCCCCTTTTTTACGGTGCAGCGCTGCCATCGTAGTGAGAGAGAAAAAATAATTAGCGTCAGATCGACGCTGGGCTTTACGGACTCTGAGAGGCATCCTCCACACTGAGGGTAGGAACAACAAAACGAAATCCCCAAAAATGATAATGTGAAGAGCATCGGTGGTGAAGTATACAAACACATGGCACATTCCCCATTGTGATAAACAAGCATTCCATGACATGAAGGGAGAAATGTTCAGGTAGATATAATGCTTCTATCCCACTTTTCCTGTTTCCAACTTATCCTGATGTTAGAGCAGTGTACAGTGGCCAATCAGTGCAACACTGATGTGATACTGACATCATTGCAGCGACTAAAAAACTCTGTAAGCATGTATTTCTATCTATCTATGCATAATTCCAGATATTTGGTGTTGGCAAGCTTTTGGCAAGTTGGCATCATGAATTAATGTCCATGATCTGTGTCATGTCAATATATCACAGGTTAGTGGCATAGAATACATCAGTGGATGACTAATCCGATCTAATTTCTGACCTACTCAGTCACCGTGGGAGTCACAATACATCCATCTGCTATACCACTTATCCTACACAGGTTCATGGGGAACTTGGGGAACAAGGCAGGGGGGAACCTTGAACCTGGTGCCAACCCACAAACACACCCCATTTACTGACTACTTAGAGCTTCTAATCAACCTTCAACACATGCTATAGTTTGGGGAGAAAACCGGAGTAGCTGGAGGAAGCCCCTGAAGTGTGAGAAGAATATGCAAGCTCAACATACACATTATGGAGGCAGGAATCAAACCAACGCCAGAAGTGTGAGGCAAACATACTAACTACTAAACCAACATATTTGTTAGTTGTTCATGATGTTAGAATTGGTCTTGCTATGTACTGTATGTGTGTTCTAAAACATCATTATTTGAATAGTAAGAACAAATTCACAAGGATTTGTTTGGTGGATCCTCAATCATGTTATTACTAATACAAATATTACTAATATTACTAATTATTAGTATAATAATAGTAATATTAAAATATTACTAATGGAAATTTATTTTTCTGAGGTGTTTGTTTTAAACATTTTGGAGTCTCTGGTGAGCTGCATAGCAGTCAATAAAATAGCTTTAAGTGTACTTACACTTCCAATGAGAAGTTTCAATAAAATGACAAGCTTTACATTATTGTTTGATCAACTTCAAGAGAAAAAAGAGAATCTGGTGAGGGAAACTGTGGTAAATGACAAGAAAAACTAATTTGGTTTTTCAGACATTCTGCAACATTAAATGTGGCAATAAGCAGGAAGAAACAGAATGTGTTGTTCTTTAGTAGATAAAAAAAAAATTGTTATCATTGAAAAAATGGCTCTAGTATACAAAATAGAAATAAAAAACTTTAGAACATGCTGTGGTAGCAAAATAATTAACTTTGGGGTTCATTCCATCACCAAGTCATTGATCATTTTCCTATAACAGAATGTCCCGCTGTATTTTATTCCTTCTGTAAAGTATTGTGAAAGGGGAAATCCCAGTATGATATCGGACAAAGCCAGAAGACAGAGAAAAAAAGAATATGTGGTTTATGCACAGTATCTAAAATGCATTTGAGTGATTCACCCGCAGGGATACATTCAGTGAGACACATGCTCCTCTCCGTGTACACACAACACCTATATGCAGCAGTCTGAACACTAGAGCCATCAATGTGCTGTTCTACACTGGAAAAAAATATCAGCTCCAACTTCAACAAGACCTCTGCTCTTTTTCCTCTTACAAAAACATCAACACTACAAGGCTACCTTTCAACTCCACCTCGCGCGCACACACACACACACACACACACACACACACACACACACACACACACACACACACAGTCGTGTGGCAAGTAAGAAATGGATCAGCTGGGGTAAAAGTGTGTTAACGCACTACACACACCGAATTCCTCTCTTCCTCGAGGACATGAGTCAGATCTATGCTGCTCTCCGTGCTCGATTAAGGATGTCTGATCTCATCACTTAACTACAGCCCAGCTGTCTGAATCCATTACCTGTCCTGTCTCTGAAACGGCTTTCTTTTGTCTACTGATCAATGGACAACAGTCTTCAGCTCACTTACATCCCTTCCAGCTCTAAAAATTGTGTACAGGATCTATGTATTAGGGTTGTGGTCATTTGAGGATGTAATGCAGGTGATGGGGTTGCTGTTGCATTGTGGGTATCATCAAACAGATCCCACAAGACTAACTGGAGGACAAAACATCATTTTGTATTTGTACAACAATTGTATTTTGTTCAGTCATTTATTTTGCTGACACATCATTTCTGTGATTTTTATTGTTCTTTAAACTCTTCTACAGTAATCTCCTTTTGTGCCAAAAGCTGAGTTAATAACAGTGTCATATTTACGGCTTTAATAAGACCCGCAAATGTTATTCCATCATTTGGCAGTGACCTTGAAACATGACGTTCAGGGTGACATTCTGTAAGTCCAACATATTGTCAGAAAGTGGACACTATGGTGTTTAGACTTCCTACTCTACTTAGGCCTAGACCTGACTAGTGCTTCTCCACTGCAGCCTGCTTACAAAAGACACATCACCTGTTAGACTGTAATATGTACAAGATTTTATATTTTAATGTAATATAAATTACATAGAATCGGCACACAGTTTCGATTTGTTTGTTTCCTCTGCCTGGAATAACTTGCAAAATGAGCTGAAACTTAGTGACATTAGACACATTTAAACTGATTTTAAATGACCTGGAGACAGAAACATGGCTGTATGTATCACCCTGTGTATGGTTGGGCGTGTGACAAATATTTTATTTGAATTTGGACGTAATCAAGCAAATGCACAAGACTTTGTGAGACATACTGTGTGATTGTCTGGATTAGTAAAAGGCCTGGTCTTGTTTTGCTCTTGACTGAATCCAGTCTTGACACCAACGCTGGAAAATATGCCATACAGTATATAAGTTAGGCACAAGCACTATTTTTTATCCCTAAAAAAATCCTGATTATCCCTTTAAGCTCAGATTGGAATTTACACACTAGGGAGAGATGGGCAAGGCCTCTGATGGCCTAGTGCTTGAGCAGGTGCAGGCAGACTGTGTGTTTGAGTGTGTGTGCATGTGTGTGTGTATGTATACGTGATGTCTCTGGGGAGCACAGGCCCTAACACAGTAAACATAGGGACCTATTTAAAGCAGGCCTCACTGTGGATCTACTGGCCTGCGCTTGCTATGTTTCCACAATACGATGCAGCCCCCTGGGGACCCCCACCATCCTCCTCCAGCACAACCTCCCCCAAAATACAGTGTACCAGCCTGTCCCCCTTGAGGGTCCGGCACCCAGTGCCCTCACACCCACAGGGACAGAGCGAAAAAAGGAGGGATGATGAAAGAGAACGTCATGGAAGGAAGGGAATTAGAAATCACACGTGCACATCCACAACACGAATGGGATGACAGCTGCTCCCCGACGCTGTCACCTGTTTCGGGCCAAGGCTTTATGAGACACACAAGACGGGCTTACACACACACACACACACACACACACACACACACAGACAGACAAGCACTGATACGTACATACAGACGCACACCAGACACACACCTCCCCTTCACACTTTAGAACTGTTTTCCTGTGGCTGCCTTGGGGAAATTAAAAATATATTATGGACCTCCAGAGGTTCATGCAAGGAGATGGAGAGAAAAAAGGGAGATAAATGAGAGAAAGAGAGAAAGAGAGAGAGAGCAAGGGAAGGAAATGGAGTTCTTGGCTGTGTCCTCTTTTCTAAACTGCCCGCTGCATCACAAGGGGCAGGCGGGCATTACTGAATCGGTAGTGGAGCAGTGAGAGGGGTCATCATTTCTCCTCTACTTCTTCTCCACACTCCTCCCTCAATTCGGAGGAATAAAAACAGAGCTCAGCTTCCCCAGATGCTGCCTGGCTCAGACTCAGCACGCACTCCAGAGAGACGCTGCGCGTGTATGGCCACAAGACTGACTGATATCTCATTTATACATTCACCCCTCCAAAATCACACATGCACACACATGCACACGCATGCGTGTACACGCACACACACATGCATGCACACAGGCACACAAGCACACACCCTTTGGGATACAACCTTTCCCCATTATATTATGTGCTGGATTTGACAGTATGAGCCATTAAGGGGTTCATAAATAGTTCTGGCTCTGCACTTCCCACTGTCAAATAAAACTCCACCAGCAGAGTGCCCGTATAAGTGCAATACACAGGTGAGGCAAAGCTCACAATGTGTCTGAGGTTACAATGTCTCGCCCAGTTAGAAGGAGGCCGGCCAATCACGACGAGAGGAAGTGAATAAAATAATTCGATTCAGATCCATTACAGCCCCTACTGGCCTGCACATGGGGATATGAGCTGCTTTTTTCCACCATGAATCATAGTCAGGGACACGTACAGGCTCGGACAGGGTTCATGTCTATGTGAGGTTTTTCTCCTTAAAGAGTTGTGACTCATTCAGTTTGTTTTACCAATTAAAATCTCTCAAACTACAATCTCCAGGACACATGCCTATGTGTGTGCTTGTGTGCATGTTAAAAAAAACACTTCATTAGCACTCCGTCACTAAGCAAGAAAAATGCAATGTTTAAGTTCACAGCTCTGATTGCACTATTAAAATCAATTCCCTCTCCTTAGAAAAAAAAAACGACAAAGTTACATCTTTCAACATTCTGCGTCTCTCTCTCTCTCTGTTCAAACTCTCCCTTCTTCTCTCAGATTCCACCCCCAACCCTCCTGCCGTCTCTGTCTCTCCCTCGATCTGAGTCTCCAGTGTGAGACCTGGCTCACATTCTGCTTTTTCTCCTTCCCTTCTCTTCCCCTCTGGGTTTGGGAGGGACGCTTGTTTTTCTGTCTCATGGAGCATGGAACGGAGAGAGAAAGAGAGATAGATAGAGAGATGGAGGGTTGAGGTGGAGGGGCGCATCTCCGGTCCTCTCCACCAGCGGGGAAAGGCCTCACTCAGGTCCTCTGGGCCATGCAGGCAGGGTGGTGGGAGGGAAGGGTCCAGCTCTCTTTCCTACCCCCCCCCACCCCACGCCCCCCACTGCTCTTTCTAAACTCAACACACATTTTCCAAGAGAGCAGGGTAACTGACTTTAATACCAGGAAAAGCCTGCCAGTGTCCTTGTCGACATCATCTCCCAGGGAATAAAGGGAAGGAAAACTTTTTTGTGTTTTCCTCATCTTTTTAAATAAGAAATGGCGAGCAGCCCCCTAGAGCCCCGGCACAGCAGCACAAACAAACACAACAAACACAGGAGAGCAGGAACGCAAGTGGGGCAAAGGAAGGAGAGACGGCAAGAGAGAATAAGGGAAAAGGAACGAGAGAGAAACTTGAGGAGAAATGTGCATAGAATAGAGGAACTGCCTTCCGCATACAGGGAAAACAGGGGTGATAAATCCCCCGAAACAACCGAGATCCAGGAGAACAGGGACAAAAACAAGGGAGCGATGGAAGACTAAGAGAAAGATAGGAACAGCAAGGGGGGGGTTTGGTTAGTGAGCGCTCAGGGACTCCCCTTCCTGCTGGATCTCACACACGCAGCGCTTTGCAGCCACACAGGACCGCAGTCAGCACCCCTCCCAGCACCCCCCCACACACTCCCCCAGGGCCGCTTAGGAGAGGCCCACGTCATCCTGTCACCCCCCTTGGGCCCTCTCTTTCCTACTCCATTCTCCCTGCTGAGCTCACCAGCCCTTCCTAACTCACACACACAGCCACATATGCTATCACCCTATCTCCCAAATTCAGAAACACTCCTACAAGCATACACACACACACACACACACACACATGCTTTCTCTCCAGCTGGCTAGTGGATTCCAAATGCAGCCTTCCAACACAAAGAGTTCAACTTTAGAGAGATTGCTTGCACGTAGACCAGTTTGATGTGGGGTACGGCATCAATGCTGCATGAGCTAACCTTGTAATCATGATGCAATCGCAGCATAGACTCTTTCACAGACCACACTCAGGAGTGTAGTGTGATTCAAGCTGTGCAAAGAAATGCACAAGGCAAGTAAGAGTGCATCTAAAAAAGATCGTTAGGATAACTTTCTAGAACTGTACAAAGTACTGGAATGGCCAGTACCGGTTATGCAGGTTTTGGAACTTACTCAAGATTAGGGGTTTATGGTACTCAGGAGGTACTCAGGTCATAGATGATTAGTTACACGTGCTGTACTAGAAGGTATAACAACACATACACCAGGCCTTGTCAACCTTCTATGACCCAATTTTAAAGGCTTAAAAGTCTTTAGAGATTTTCAGTTCTATGTTATCGTGGCACTTTCACAAAGTTTCGGTCTGAAACAAAGCCAAAGCACATTGTACTTCAGCAGGATACAAACTGTGATGTTGCAAATGTGCTGGCATGCAAATAAATAAACAAACAAACAAACAAACAAATAAACAAACAAACAAATAAATAAATAAATAACCATGATTTTCAGCATACAAAAATATGCTTTTCATTTTTATTAGCTACTATGGTCATTGGCAGACTTTGGTGCAAAGTCACCTTAATTACTATCACCATTACCCAGGTCTGATGTAGAAAGACCTCCAAAGTGAATGAATGTTAATAATAATAATAATGCTAATAATGCTTCAATGCTTCAATTATTCATAACTCAGACAAGAATTCTTGCAGCTATTTTCAAAATCTGTGGGGCAATATGGGGATGTTTTTTTCTTTTTTAATTGGCAAAATTGCAAACACATGATTCTTTCTTTTAAACTACTACCAGAAAAGACACACATGCAATTTTATACTATCTATGATAGCTGTACTCATGTGTACTCTGTACACACGTGAATGGAAAGGGTTTTGCCCAAAATCGTTTTCTGATGACTTCACACAAGGTGTCTTGGCCCAAATCTGAGGTAAATCCACTGTAATTGTGAAATTGCAAGCACCTCTGAATATCACGTACTGTAGTTCACTTAATTTTTGTCAATATTTGCGATCGCAAAAATCGCAAAAAACGCAAAATCCTGGAAGCACTGAGAAATAATATACCATTTTCATTAAAGAAGTCACAGCGATGTTAGACATCACTTTAAGTGTATTCACTGTGACAGTCCCAGTCATCTCTCAAGTGGGTGGAAAATGAAACACACTCCACTGGTTTCTGTTTGGATTCTGAAAGTGTAGTGGGTAAAATAGCCTTAGTTGTCTCATCAGGCTGTGATCAGATAACTGTGATCGCTTTTCCTACAATCACTCTTGTGAGCTATAAGACATTTGGATCTATTGCTCTGTGAGACACAGCACATGACTCATGGGTCCCATAGAAAAACATTATATATAGCAACACGTTTTCAATACACTCCAAGCTAAAGCAGAATATACTGCCATGTATTTTCAACATGCTCCAATTTTTTCACTTGGGGATAAAGACATAAATATGGACACACAATTCAAACCAGGCTATTGAGGTTTTGTCAAAAAGACTGACTGAGCTGACAGGGACCCATAAGTCAGGAATGCATACATCCACCATATTCTGCTCACAAACCTCTAAAACAGGAAGCAGCTACAAAGCCTCCACTCTAGTGTGCACCTGGTCACTGTTCTCCAGTGCCTTATGAAAATCGTTCTCTCCATTTCTCTACCCTGATCTACCTCCCTCCTTCCTTCCCTCCCTCTAAGTGTAGGCATACCGGCCATGTGGAATTGATATTAGAGATTGGAGTGACTGTAGGAGTTGCAGAGAAGTCAGAGGAGACATATTACAGATGTTTGTGTAAACACTGGCTGGAAGGCACCATGCTTCTAGTCACAAAGGTAGAGGGAACGTACCTGCTGCTGGAGCCGAGGAGTCCCAACTTCCTGTACATTCAGCCGAGTCTGCTTCCTCCACTGCTACAGAGCGAGAGAAAAACAGAGAGAGAGAGAGAGACATTGTTTGTGTTTGTAACTGAACCACATACTATATTTCCAAGTGATACACTAATAATGAGCATTGTTTTCGGCAGAGCACCATGTTAATAATGGCCATATAATGCATAATATAATGTGTGGCATCTTAATGCTTGATATACATCAAAGGCTTTTATTGAGTGCCTCTTGCATGCCTGAGTGTGTGCGTGAGTGAGTACTTTGTTTGTTTCCTTCTGTACTAATTTCAGAGGTGCAAAAACAGGTAACAGCGGCAGGGAGATGAGAGGAGGAAAGTGATGATGAAGGCTTTCCTGGGCATAGCGGGGGGAAGGAAGCCCCACTGGCACACAAACAGGATACAGGCGAACTCAGCACACAATGAGCACTTACACCTCACCCCCCTCTTTCCCTTCTGAAAACCCCCTACAGCCCCTGAACACGGCAGCACACTCGCACACACAGGTTATGACTAACTCTAGGCATTAAACAATTAAAAGGAATACTCCAGCATTTTTCAATTGGATCTCTATCCACAGCCTTTTTAGCACAATGTAGGGATACTGCAAGCAAGAAACCTGACCTGTTTCCCTGTAGTGTAAAAAAAGAAAAGAAAAGAAAAGAAAAGAAAAGAAAAGAAGGAAACCTGTTTACTGAGATCTCATTTCTGATGGGCGGTTGAAGAATTTTGTCAATAAATGTTTAAAATCTGCAACAATGAGTAATATGCATTGAAAACGGCACCAGACCTCTTAGGATAATCAAAATGTATGTAAATTTCTGAATGTAGATTTCAAATACTGGAGCTACAGTAATGTAATCAGGAAAGCTACCATTGATCTAGGTTGCAAACTGGACACCTTTGAGGAGGTGGTGGAAATATGGATGAAAGGCCAATATTGAGTAGATCATGGACAGAAGCAAATACCACTTTATACCATAGTGATTCTCCAGTAGACGTTCAGAACTTCGCTCTAACAGGGAAAGATACAAGAAGTCATATTTCCCTACTGCTATCTGTCTCTACACAGTCAACAACAAGGTAGGTAAGTGGACACTGGAGACGACTGACATGTCTACTGGTTTGGATGCCCAACTTCTACACTGCATATTACACAACACATCTTGTACATGGTGTCCCAGCACATTCTTACACACACACTGCCACTTTAGTTATGTCTTAACTTATGGCTACTGTACTTTTTTTACTCACACACTACTAAACCTGTTCATCACACATATATCATGTAGTTTTTAAACCTGCCAACTTGTAATATATTTCGTACAGTTAATCTGTAATGAAACCTTAGTCTGTAAATAACTTGGAGATGTAGCTATATGTATATTTTAATTTTTATTCTCCCGTGTTAGTGGTATATATTTCAGTAGGTCCCTGTAGGATTTGGGGATTTTAAAATAGCAGAATTTAACGCAAAATCAAATCCATGTTATTTGGAGGATCTTGCAATTTTTCATGCATTAAATATCAGTACAATCAAAGATATTATTTAAATATGTGTCTTACGTTGCTAGTTGCATCACAAATATTTAAACAGCTACGGCATCATCAAGCATTTTTCGCCATCAAAAACAAACAAACAAACAAACTGTGTTATCCTGGATTGACTTCATTGAGAGTTTACTGTGCACTTTTAAAGTCTTAGACCTACTTAGTGCTTGAATGTTGTGGCTGTTGGAAATGATTCGTCTCTATTTCTGAGGGTTTTGTCCATGTACCATCGGCTCTAAAACAACTACATTAGTAACTCGTTTGAAATTCCTCTTTCTGAACAAGTAGTCCCTTTCTAAAAGAATCAATTATATATAGATAAGCTGTAAATTCAAGTACTATTTATTTATTTATTTAGAGAGTATTAATAAGATGTTTACCACCATAAGCCACCGGAAGAGCTTTAATGCACTCAACTAGATTCAAAAGCTGATGTTAGACTTTAAGTCAGATTAAACCGGTTTATCATTGTTTTCTCAGTACAGAGAAATACAGCAACATTCTTATCTGCTATAATAATACCTCCACTACAGGTGTGAAAGATGTGTGATAGTTCTTTAATAGTACACACACACACACACACACACACACACCACACACAGGTCATCTCTGGGTCTACACAAGCAGCAGAAGCACAGTGAATTCTGCACACAATTGACTGTTCAAGATCCACTTTGAAGATTATGGGCAAGAGCAGAAAAAATGACTATCACTAATGAGCTTCACAGGGGGTGAAGACAGTCATTAAGAGATCAAACTAGCCACTAGAAATGAAAATTAGACTTAGAGGGGAGTTTGCACAGGAGAGATTGCGGAAAAAGACAGACGTGGACAGATAAAGAAATGGAGAAAGATAGATGTATAGACTTTCTATACTTATTCTAAATATTATAAAGCTTAGAATATATGTGTGTGTGTGTGTGTGTGTGAGGAGAGAAGAAGAAAGGAGTAAAGAGGAGCAGAGTTTGAGCTTTAGCTACAGGAGACTGTGGTTAGCTGTACTCCTCCTGGCACAGGACATCATGGCAAACCACTTCCTGCTCTGATTGAATCGAGGGAGGGGGAAACATTAGCAGGAACTGCACTGTCTCTGCTAGCTATGCTGCATTCCTTCCACATTATCATAGCCTTAATTACACACAGACACCGATCCTCTCCCTCTCTTACACACACACACGCATAAAAACAGAGCAGGATTGAGCATATTTCTTGGTCTTGGTATATTTTTGCCTCCCAGTCTGAGCTCAGCAGGGCTCCCGGTGTGTGTGTGTGTGTGTGTGTGTGTGTGTGTGTGTGTGTGTGTGTGTGTGCATGCGTGCATGAAGCCAAGGCTAACAGGTCTTCATGTTTGCTCTGTCAGAAGGCTGCAGCCCCCAATTCACTGCACATGGCCAAAAGGACCAGCCAGTTACCACACACAAGGTTCCTCAGCCCAGAAATAACAGCAAACCTCCTCTGAGCTCATTTAAGCTGGCGCTATACATCTTAAACCATGACCCTCTCTGTTCCTTCTGGTTCATTTCTCCTTAATTTTCTATTCTATTAATGATGTTAAACCTGCATAAATTACATTAAAATGCACTCAGTTCCTGGACTCACAGTTTTGTTTTTTTTTGCTTGGGTGCCTGCATACTCCTGTAGTATTTCTTTTACACACAACTCCCCAAAAACATCACAGTCCATATTTCTCTAGCTGCTCTGCTGGCCTGGCTGACTCAGACGCCTTGCTGGAGTATTTTTCGGGAAAGGCATCATGCTGAGTCTTCTGGTTAACGCTCACTCTCTTGTTCTCTGCGGTGCTGGGTTAGGCCTTCCTCCCCCTGGCTTTGTGGTATGCTCCCTTTAGTCTGTAAAGTCTTACACTGCAGGCTTTTTCTACTGCACAAAATAAGTGGAACTTTTGGCACCGTTTTGGCTTTTCCATCAGAATACCACAGATCCCAGTTGTATACTTTTTGTTGCCACCTGTTTAAGACTGGCATGAACAGAAACTAATGGTACATGGGAGTGGGGCTGTTTATTTCTGATTGGTTCATGCTGCACACAAATGTCAAATAAAAAGCAGAATCTGGCTTGCCAAAACTATAAGCCAGCAATTTTGTGCCGTTTTACTTTTCATTCTGCACAAAATGATTAAATTCGCATTTAACAAAAAGCAGAACAAAAATAAATAATGGCTTTTACAGTCAAACACATTCAAACAAAAATACTTACTCTCTAAATATTTAACAGTGGTAAATTTGTTTTTTAATACATTTGCTTCATTTTACTTAATCACAGTGTGGATTTCTCGTCCATGACTTTTCCATCAACGACAAGCCTTTTTTTAAGACATTTTATTTCAAGTAATAGTCAGATTTTAATTTTAATGAAAACACCTTTTTTATACATAGTGTTTAACTAATACTCATTTGTCCATAAAACTATAAAACTATCCTACAATAATCCATGCCACACACATGTACTGTACACACACACATAATAATATACGCCCCTTTCAAGAAAGTGAATGTGACATTATATCCAATCTCTTAAAGCTGGATATTAATTAATTAAATAAAGAAATATTATATAAACAGCAAATTTACAACATTCTCATCACAAGCAGCATGGACGAATAATAAATGCTGGTCACTGTGTAATCCCAGACTGTTAATGCGGCCAAAACCCACAAATGATATGGACAAGGACTTCATCTCTACTTGCCAGTAGTCAGTCTAGAAAGCTCCTCCTCTTTCTTGGCTTAGACACTGTGGTTTATTTTTTGAGAGCATAAAGGGAACATTAAAGGCCAGGACAAGGCAATTAAAAAATATATACAGTATGCATTTGATGGCTGTGTGATTCTCGAGAAGAGAATTACGCACGTTTAAATACTGGAAGAAAAATACGCATGTTTAAATCCTGAAAACAGAAGTGCCACATGATCCAAGAAATACAATATCCAAGAGTCTAAAATAACCCAAGTATTCTGATCTCCCTGAAAAGTCACTTTAGTCTAAACCATGTCTAACAAGCTGGACATTAAATCCTGAAGATGTGTCTTCCTAATGGAAGAGAAAAAATGGTAACTTACCCCTAATCAAAGCTCCACTCATCCCCTATTTACCGCTTCATTAGAAGAGATATATTGGAGTGTAGTCAGGCAGAGAAAGAGAGATAGAGAGAGAGAGAGAAAGAGAGAGAGGGAGTGTGGGAGTGTGGAGGAGGTAGGGGGTTACGCTAGACAAATGCCTTGCACCTCAAACACACACATACACACACACTCGTGGCTCTGTTTACCTGCAGGCTACAGAACAACAGCACCACACACAGCTGAGCTTGACTCCCTGACTAAACACAATGCAGCCAGGGGCCATGGCAGACCCCGGCCTCCTACACACTGCTAACACTGGACACCAGGCCAAGCAGAAACACACACACACACATAGTAAGAAACCACACAGCACTTAAAATATTCACTGTAGCATTTATAAGTGAAATACTCGCATTTTTGAAGCTGAAATTCTACATAAGCTTTTATCTCCAGATGCTTTCATATTTCGTAATATACATACACACAGACATGAGCACTGAAGGAGTGTGAAAGGGCAGGTCCACATGTGAAGTGCAGTACTACAGATGGCTCGTAATGTGATCTCCCTCCTTTCCTCCCTCCCTCCCTCCCTTCCCCTCATTCATATGAATCAATAAATCAACAAATTAACAAATCTGCAATAGCGATTGATAATAATGGTAATAATTAACTAAAAAATAACAATAGAACAAGGGTTCGCAAACGTTTTGTAGCCAGGAAGTCATTTAAATGTAAAATAAATTGACCACAATCCCACTGTACAGTTTTCTGGTGTGTTCAGTACTATTCTGTGTATTTACTGGAGATTTCTGTTCTAGAAATTCCCTCTGACAGAACGCATTAGACCGAAGGTCGGTGCTATTTATACACACTCAATATTAAATTTAGCTGATATTTCACTGTGATTTCCACCATTGTTGCAAAACGTAAAGTTCAAAAAGAAATATATCTCTGACCCCCTGGTGATGCTTCACAGACTTCTCTGGAGCCACTTCGAGATGCACTACTGTAGAGAATATAGACTTCACACGTTGATCTAAACTAAGAGACATGCAATAAATAGACAGAAATAAAGGCATAAATGCGGAGAGATAAAGCAAAAAAGCACACATCATTAGAAAGAGATAAAAACACTCTTCTAATAAACTCTATTTTCCTCCTGGTCCTGCAGGGAATCGCTCTCCTTCATTAGCGGGAGGGATATATTTATCTATTTCTTATGTTTATTCCCTGAAATGTCCTGGGTGTACACAGCATGGCTAATGTGAACCAGGAAGCAGGTGAAAGGCTAGCGGGATGTGTGTGCGACACCCGACCATCATGCTCATTGTGAATTATCAATTGCCACTTACAAAATGATCTAAAAAATGTGGCTATTTGAACATTTCCTGATAATAACATGTCCGGCTAGGGCACAGCAGGAAGTCTGTCAATTTGAAAACTATTAATGACATTCATTTGCACTGATGTGTAGCCTAAGATCTGTCTACTCAACCCATGTTAAAATGCATCATACTGCATTACTGATGTGTTTTCTCTAGTGTGTGTGAGCTCACTAATCATTTCCTCTAGCCTCCACCAGTCAATAATGTAGCTCTAAGTCTGAGGTATTACGACCAACCTAGCGTCATGGAGGCATTCACACAGCTTGGCGATCTTCCACCTAACACAGTTGCTAAACCCGAAAAAAGAAGTATCTGAATGAGGTTTGTGTGTGTGTGTGTGTGTGTGTGAGCAGAACTACAGTCGGGTACTGCTGTGTTTAACTATATCTGTTACAAATACTATTGAAGACTTCTTATGAGCCCTGTTTCCTTCCTCTAGCAACATCGGGTTGTAAATACTTAATAGAGTGGGGCACATAGTCTAATAATTTTGACATGTTTTTTTTAAGCTTTAACTTGGATAACCTTAATGCACTCTTCTGCACCTGGAGGGGCAAAAAATGTAGTGTATGATTGAAGATCCAAAATGGCTACCTGTGACTCATACAGTCATTATATACATACCTGTTATTAAATATAATAATAATAAACCATTGCCTGGTCCAGATTCAGAGTTCTTTGCCCACTGTAGCCTCAGATTTATGTTTTTGGCTGATAGAAGAAAAGGTTTGTGGGGTCTTGGGCTGTTGTAGCTTAGTGTTTAAAGAGTGGTGTTTTCTGAGCTTTTATTTTCAACATAAAATGTTATTTTTACACAGTTGTAAAAAGTTGGTTAATTGAATAACTGTGTTCATTCTCCTCTGATATCGTGAATGAATATTCCACATCACATTTTTCCCCCCACATTCTGATGTTTGATATGAACATGAGGCTTGTCACCTCTATCTGTATAGACTTTTACATGATCATGCTGCCATATGATTGGCTGACTGCAGATATACATGTGTTCCTATTAAAAGGGATGGTAATAGTACAGGATATTGTACAATATTTGAATTTTGCATTACATCTGTGTAAGTGCTATTTGTGTATACAATAGCTACAGTGTGTATGTTGTCATGGAGCAATGGAGTAAAGCATTACAAATGACAATAAGGCTCATCATTGTAACTGGCTCTGTTTAGTATAGAGAAAAAAAAAGCCCAGGTTGCAGTGTTGGAAAAAGTATTGCAGGCACAGTGAACGTTCCTTCTCTCTTTAAACTATTATTTAAAATAAAGTGGGAATAAAAACCCACTGTCTTCCCAAGGGCTGTCTTCTTCACAGATACAAGCATACTTGACATAATTTATTCCTATATTATTAGAAATTCCTCCTCAGTTAATTACTGCTGTGTTGCAGTAAGCATGCCGTCTTATTTGCATTTCTGTTAAGCAGTGTTAAACACAGACATTACCATTTACAGCATCACCACACAACACACACACATTCACACAGGCTACTATATGACAGTGTAGCTGACGGCAACAATGCAATCAGTGCTGCGACAACGCGAGTGGCAGGAGGGCAGGGATCAAAGAAGCGTGCCAAAAACGGCACGCCAAACACAGCTTTCACATTTCAACGCCAAGAGCAGTAGGCGGCCGACGGCAGAATGACATAGGCTTTAATTGTTTTAAAAACGAGAGCAGAGTTTTTAATTTAACAGTGGCTGATGGTTATCGAGAAAAATAACACGCTTACAGGGTGTGAATGAATAGCATCCTCAAACACACATGCAAAAAAAAAAACAACACATCAACAAAATGCTTAGAATCCTGTCACAAGTATTGCACTGTTACTAATCACATTTACATTGCACTGCACTGTTCAATTCTCTATTCCAGTCAGAAGGTGTTAATTACTTTTCTATAACTGTAGCTCTGTCAAAAATGCCAGCTGCAAGTCAAACCACAGGCTTAAATTCATGCACTTGTTCCTATACCTTATTGATTCTGTAGTAATTCAGCTTTATGGAAGACACACTAAATAAACTACAGCTAATAAATCATTTTTTTTTTAAAAAGTGGGACAACATTTAGGGATCTATAATTGTTACAGTGAAGCTTTCTGTAAGTAGTCGTCTGAGCACCAGTTAGTTTTCCACTACAGGAAATTCCCCAGGACAGACTTTGCCCTTTCTCTGTACCATGGTTGGTGTAATTTTTTTAATTTATTCAAGAGAACTAATAGCTAGTATAATTCATAGCAAGAATTATCCTGTCTCGTGGACTTTCCATTTTATTGTACTTTCAAAAATGAAAAACTGGATTGATTTACAAATATACACAAGAATAACGCATCACTTTAGGATTTGCTGTAAAGATCAATAAGAAAACAGATTGCTCAACCGCCCAGGGAATAATTTTATTATTACTACTTTATTTAAACTGACGACTGATTTACCTTTGGATTATCTATTCATGATTCATAAAAATGTATGTAGTACACTGATATACAGTAAATCAGATTTTGTGATCGCAGATATTAACACACTCAAGCGAAATGGAAGTAGTATATGAAGAAGCTTGCAAGTGTTCAAAATGAACGCTGATTTTTTCACAGATACGGGCCAAAAACTTCCACACGACATCATCACAACAGAAACCGCTTTCTATCCCCATGAATCCAACATTAGTACAACCTAAAAAGCAATTACATGCAATGGTGTGTTTTCACTGGTAGTATTTTAAGAGAATCGTGTGCTTGCAATGTTACCAATTCAACAGCTTTCCACAAAAAAGCACACAAAATCTGCAAGTTGCATCACAATTTATCCCAAAAAAGCCTTTGTGAAAACCAGGAGGGACTGACAAAGTCTTTGTTCTATTTCTTTCTAACACACTAAGATACTAAGATATATTGTTATATAATTTACTGTTCAGGTGCCACTCATGTGTTTCAGTAATAAAGCTCCATTTTTATTTTAAAACTAAATATGTTTCCATATTATGTTAAGTTTCTAATCGTTATTAAATTCTATCCTTTCAGATAAAGAATTGAATTAAAAGCCAGCAGTTTACAGGGATACCACGTTGTTATTGGTGTCATGCCTACTATTTAAATGTTTTACTAAAAGACTTAATGCACTATATTTAATGTCATAGCTGCTCACTAATTCATTACTCCAGGCTAGAATCATAAATTAAAAGAAAATACACTTAAACACCAAACTCAAAGTTGTTTGTAAGACAAGAAAAAAATGTAATAATTGTGACAAGCCTAGTGAGAATAAATATTTAATACTGTAAAAAGGGTTATTTCTTGACCAAAAAAAAAGCACTTTGATTTTAAGTGCATAACAGTGTGAAAGCCTCTGAGCTTGCATGCAAACACACACACACACACACAAACACACACACACACACACACACACACACACACACACACACACACACACTCACACTCACACACACACTCACACTCACACACACACTCGGGTCTCCTGCCTGTCACAGTGAGACCCCACACACTCATCCACAGCAGGTACGGCTTCAAAGGCAGGCTTGGTCTACCGCCGGAGCAGAGAGGGGAGTGATTGTTATTTAAACAGTCGCGTCAGCGCAGCATCGCTGCATCTGAATGAATGAACAAAAGCCCTAATGGATGGAGCAGAGAGAGAGAAAGAAACAGACATAATTCTATTGACAATACAACGGAAGGTTAGGGCAAGCAGACAAAAAAAACGGTGAAGGAAGGGACAGGCAATGAAAAGCAACACGGACATTATAGGAGAGACAGAGAAGGAGGAGAATGAAACAGTAACATTCTGAGCAAGAAGTAAAGGAAGGAAAGAATGCCAGCATAAGGATGAGAGATGTGTGGACAGGCAGCAGACATATAATGAAACGACTCAAGAAGGAGAAGAGAAAAACACAGAGTTGTGCAAAACACAAAGGGATGGGAAAAGTGCAAGACAAAGAGAGAAAGAGAGAGAGAGAGAGAGAGAGAGAGAGAGAGAGAGAGAGAGAGAGAACACAGTGGGGTAGTCTCACCTGGGCCCCACTCCACTGCAGACCGTCTGCAGGAGAAACAGTCTCAGAATACCTAATGTGTGTGTGGAGGGCCGCGCTACACAGGCCTGCTACTGGCCCCGGGCCATTCTGTCTGATTAAGTCTTCTACACTTAAGGGATAAAACCCTGCTCTCCCTCTATCCCACTGGAAGCCATTAGCAGCAGTGTGTGTGTGTGTGTGTGTGTGTGTGTGTGTGTGTGTGTGTGTGTGTGTGTGTGTGTGTGTATGTGTGTGAGAAAGAGAGAGAGAGAGTGAGTGTCCTCAGCATGTTTGAGCTCATGCATTTGAATAAGTCTAGGTGTTTATAACTCTTTGCATGTGTGTGTATTCTGTCCATACAAAAACGTAAAGTGTCACACACGGTTTGTGTCCAACATAACGTTGGTTTAGAGGCCACTTTCCCAATCTGGGGCCTGGTGACTTCCACTATACAGACCCATGGTGGATGTTGCAACTACCACTGTGCTTACACACACATACACACACACACGCACACACACAGTAGTTTTGGTTTAAAAAAAACAAGCAGTTTTCCACATGGGGTTCAGCCAAATGTCCCCACAAGGCCAAAACTATTGTTGTTTCCCTACCAAGATATAAAAACCTACACCACTCTCCCTCCACACATACACACACACACACACACGATCATGCCTAAAGCCATGAACTTTGTAAGATGTGGATTTGTTTTGCCTCTGTAAAACAGGTTGTACACATTTTATAGACAACAGACTTCACATGTAGCTTTGTCCAGATAGTTTTCCCAGCTTTAAAAATACATAAAAGAGCAACACATCATTAGCAGGCATCTTCTAACTCAAACCTGGATGGACTGACGCTTCCTTTGGTAAAGAAAGCCTTTGGTAAAACACAAGAAAAGGCAATTAGCATTTAACCACAGCAATCTATAGTGAAATGTAGCTGCTGTAGAATCGCTGCGCTAATGAGCGGGCCACGGCGCATGTTCTGAAAACAAGGGAGGAAGTGATAGAGCATGCTGTCCATCACTGCCATCTTTCTGGGTTAATGATGCTTTAATGGATACTCTACACTGATGCATGCCCTACCAAGGAGAGAGAGAGAGAGAGAGAGAGAGAGAGAGAGAGAGAGAGAGAGAGAGAGAGAGAGAGAGAGAGAGAGAGACAGAGAAAGAGAGAGAGAAAGAGAGAGAGAGTCTTTTTTGTTTCCAGGTAATTAATAAAAGATAAAAGTCTGACTTGTCCTGCATGGCTTAATGGCTTTTAATAGCAGGGAGAGTGACGGAAACACGCACGACTGGGTCTCCAGGCACTTAAGCTCGCATACCTCCAGAGACTCCGCCATCTTACTGCAGAGAAGAGAGACCCTGCTTACCTGAGCTCCCTCTCTCTCTCTCTCTCTCTCTCTCTCTCGAGCTCCCTCTCTCTCTACCTCCTTCTCTGTCTCTCACACACACACACACTCTCTCTCACTTTCTCTATCACAGAAAACAAGAACATTTGTCATACCGCTTTTTGTTCATGTCTCTACACTTCTGCAGAGCACCACACAGGCAGCTGCCACCTTAAGTCTAGCATCAGCTCGTATTTATTTAAATTTAAATCATTGTACCGCTGTAGATATTTCAACTTAAATCTCTTAGATCAAGCATAAAGCCAATACAGTAATACCATTCTTTAGATGCTCATTCTGCCCAAATTAGGGTGACACCCCTTAATATGGTTGATTTTCATCCAGCATGGCCTAACTCAGCAAATAACCCATAATCCACCACAAACTTACCATTTACACCAGCAAGCAAGTACCTGTGCTCAATCTGATTCCCCTCTGTTGCAGACCATTGATTATCAAACACAATCACACAGAATCACACCAGGCACAGGTTTAGTTTTTAGTAGATTTGAGTAGGATTATTTCGATCATTTTCATACATTCAATAAATTCAGTAATAATACGTTCAATAAGTGTAAAGTGTAATTTCATTTCAGAACTATATTTATTTATCCACAGTAGCATTTTCATATAACTTTTTAGCCTGATCTTCCATTACTTCCCTGTGATAAAATTCACCATCCTCTATTCGCTTGATTCGCTCACACGAGTTACACACCCTACGTAGTGCCAATAGTGCAGAACATTTGTGATTCAACATGTGTGATTTTTTTAAAATTTTAAGATAAGGTCTGTACACAAAACAGCTTTTTTCACTAACAATTATTAGCAGACTTGGCTAATAATTAGCAAACACACTTGTAATAGCAGAGAGCTCATGTGTGTTGAGATACACCAGGTTAAGTTATTGAATTTGATAGAATTTAAAATGATATATTTCTATTTGGATTACATACACACACACACACACACACACACACACACAGACACACACACACATACATACATACAAACACATACATACATACACACATACACACATATACACACACAGACATACACACACATACACACACACACACACACACACACACAGACATGCACACACACACACACACACACATATACATACACATACATACACACATATACACACACAGACATACACACACATACACACACACACACACACACACACACACACACACACAAACAAACACACATATACACGCCTCCAAGTTTCTCAGGTAGAGCTATGTGACATGGAGATTTCACTCTTGTACCCTGTGTTATTACTGTAACCTTTCTCTCCTTATTGCCTGCTAAAGGTTTTCACACATACACCCTCCCCACTCAAACACACAAACATACACAGTTGTCCAGGCCATTAGCTCAAGCAACAAATCCCACATCTGATACATATACAGAAAATGCTTTAGCAGAGTTAATCATTTCAGTATGAAGCAACACAAATACACACACAGACACACAGTAACACTGCACTGCATCATGCGTGTCAGCAGTCACACACCTCTTTCCCATCAGCTCCTGCTGACTAGAACATGATATAATTCTGCACTCCACTTAGTCACAGTCACGCAGGGTCTCTTCCTTTATACTTTTACACTCAATCTCTTTCTCTCTCTTATGTATGACAGATATGGCCATAAATGTGCAAAGAATTTTTTTTAATCAAATTTTAGTTTCTGCCAACAACCTACAGAATATACAGTATCGCGTACTATAGACATATAAAAGGATGATGTCAAGATGACACCAGAAAATTCTTAATATCCTATTAAAGCACCAGATATAAATCATACCAAGCCATTTATTTATAAGTAGGCTCTTGTTAAATTTGTTTGTCATGTGGAGAGACCGGCAGCTGCTGTTTTAATGTGTTGTAGCTGATCATGATGCCTAATTTCCACTTGATGGATCCACAAGGGAATAATGTCTAGTATAAAAACAGTGTGAATGTCAGTCTCTGCAATCCCACAGGCAAACACTGTGCAGACAAATATTATTATATAGAAATTTCTGTATACTTTCACTTAACAATCCTTTGGCAGTCCCATTTTCACCAGTTTACCTCCCATTCCTAGTTTGACTGTAGTTGACCTTGCTGTCTCAGTATTTCCTCCACCCACTCTAACAGCTGTAATGACGTATGGCAGAAGATAAGTCTTCATGTAGAAGCTCTCTTATCAATGAACTGAGTAAATGGCCCTGGAGTGTGATGCTGGCATTTCCTGCTAGACGAGACTCTTCTGCCAGACTCTGCCCCTCTTCCCAATCCATGTGCCTTGTACGCCCAGTTTGCCCCGAAAACAACGCCAATTTTCCACCCCAAACCTCCCCCCTTCCCAACGAGAGCCATCAGCGTCAATGGCCCGTCCTCAAAGCCTGG
>NC_083468.1:16901663-16951663 GCF_030014155.1 Tachysurus vachellii | reverse complement strand
CTACAGGCTTGATTCATTTCTGCAAGCTGCAACATTCCTGCATGCTAACTGCAAATCATCCCCATACAAAACACAAAGACATCTCACTGAGACAAATACATGCTGATGTGCACAAGCCTTGTAAATGCAATTATTTCCAATATTGTGTGTGCGCGTGTGTTTGTGTGTGCTCCGAAACAGTGAGCCACTTTAATTGTTTCTTCACTATCGCCCTGCTGTTTGCATGGGTTATTATCCTCGGCTCAGCAGGGAGGCCCTCGCTTTTTGACAGCAAATTGAGTGAAGAGAAATAAGGCGAAACTGCGACATCAAAGGCTCCGTCTATCTCAGAGGTTAGCGAAGGCCTAGCATGAAAAAGCTCCTCTGTACAATGAGGCGCTAATTCGGTCTGCGTTAAAAAGCCCGCTATTACCCGATTCTCAGAGAATGTCTAGACCCTTGACGAAGGCCGGCATGCTTCACGCCTCAAAATCAATTAGGGGGATGACATAGCAGGTTGTTTCCAGGCATTCCCCCTCCAGAACGAGTTGTCTGTGGGTGTACACAAATCTCCCAGTGATAAAAAGCGCAAGCCTAAAATCAGTCAGTCACTTAGCGCTGGTGAATGAACAAGGCTTTGCAGCGGCTCATGATTTGCTCTTATCTGTCATGTCAGTGCTTAAAAGGATCTGTTATATAACCAACAGCAATAGCACTTTACCTTCCAGACTGGCAGCTGGCACAAACAAGAGCTGTTTGCATTACATTGGAAAATGATTGCTCACCTTTTTTCCTTTATTGTTACAATTTTGCGTGTCTAATTATTTAAATCACTGTCAATTATATGGAAAAAAAGAAAAGGATCTAAATAAAGTGGCTTCAAGAGTTGAACTCTGAAAATGACTCAAAAGTCTAGTTAGCGGAGTCAAACGCTATGTGTGTATAAGAGGCCAAGGGTACTGAATTCAATAAATTCCTGCTTGTTTTAACTCTTTTGTACTTTCTTGCAGAAAACTTTCCAGGCGTAGTGAAATCAATAGGTTGAGCACTAGCGTTGTGGGAGCCACAAGTGCCGAGGCGATTTTTATGTGCGTGGGCATACATGCTTTCCACACACAGATACAAAAAAAAAAAAACACAAACTCAAACTTTGAGAGCTTGAAGCGAAACCTTCCTTCTCCAGCCCTTCAATCCCTGCTCCGGTGTTGAAGAGCTCTCGAAGCCCAGGGCAGAGAAGGCCAAATAGGCCAGCGGAGGGGGCAGACAGCTTGCTGAGGGGTCAGCGTACACTCTAGGGGGGTCAGCAGAGGTCACAGCAACTCAAGCACTCTTCACTAATGACCTCTGCAGGCCCCCTGCTCACCTCTCCCAAAAAACACAGACCCAAGCCCAGAACCAGTCCAGAAGGGAGGGCTGCCAATAAATATATGCATCAGGCAGGTGGAGTGAGTGGGCTTTAATTGCCCCCTTTCCTTATGTTTAATGTACAGCACAGCAAGGCAAGGAAGGGTCGTAGAGCAGCCACCCAGAGACAGATGGATGAGGAGACGGAGGAAAGGGAGGGGTTCAGAGGAGAGAGAAGAAGAAAAGACATAAAGAAAACTTTTTTTTGATTCAGTGCCCTAGTGTGCAGTCTGCTCTGATGTAGCTATGATTAGCAGGCCTTCTGTAGCCTCAGAAGATCCGCCCTGAAATACACCTGCACTTCTAACAATTACAGCAAAAGCATATTACACACACACACACACACACACACACACACACACACACACTAGTAATCAGGTCTCACCTCAGTAGACATCACAAAGGACTGACTTGAACTGTGAGAGACTTTCAGTAGATTAACACAACCTCAAATTTTTTTTAAGTTTTTCAGTAAAAAAAGCCCTTTAAACCCAACCACTCCCTGCACATCACAATGCATGCTTCAAACAGCTAAAAACAGCTCTCAGTGGGCTAGGTAAAACAGCCTGCTATATTTACATGGGAATGAGCAGATTTGTGAGAAGCTTTCTCTGAGTGGTGTTCCAGCACATTTTAATCTGCCCCATGCAGCAGCTCAATCCGGGCTCCAGCATGCAGGCGTCTTAGAGCGGCCAGCCTCCTCAGGGAGCCTCGGACAAGGGAAGTAAGGGTTGGCAAGCAAGAAGGGGGTACAAACAAAATTAATAGCAAGTCTCGCCAGAGTGGCACCTCCTCTTTAGAAACCCAGAGCAGATCCTGTGCGAGTCGGTCCACGGTTCCAGACCACTGAGTCCAGGCTCACTGATAAAGCACAGTTAAGCCGTTGCAATGGCACATTGTGCTGAGCTTCTATATTAAGACAGATCCTCGCACACAGAACTAGCAGGCAAGCTGCAGATAAGGAGTTGTGACTGGCAGACATAACACAGAGCAGGGACATGACACCCCCCTCCTCTCTAGTACACACTAAAGTCTGATGCTGAACCCTCCCAGCCTGAAAGGGTCTCTGTAAAACACAGCATGCTACATAAACATAAGCAGAGGATAGATACGAACGATATGAATGTTTATTCAGAACAATTAGAATTATCTGACACAACAGCATCATTGAAAATGCTCCAGCTCTGTCATGACACTGCTAAGCACAATGTGACAATTAGCTACATCAGCTAGCACTTTATTTATCTCGCTAATCACTAGGTTACAACCAAAGGCTACCAATTTCAACATTTTCCATTTGCATTTTAATTCAACTAATGTTAAAAAAATGCATTCTGGGCCTTCATTTTCAGCTGCATGGATTTTCAGTGGCTAAAGGTTGAGGAAGATCTGCTATACCAGTTGCCTTCTCAAAAACTTTGAATGTCGGCGCATTTATTGGCTTCAAAATGGAGCAACCTTCGATGACGCAGTGGAGAAACACAGCCTAAGCTGGAGAATTCGCTACATTTCTCAGTTAATGTGTTTTATACATGTTACTTGATGAAAAACAAGAAGAAGAAGAAGAAGAAGAAGAAGAAGAAGAAGAAGAACAAAAGAAACATAATTAACCGACAAGGCTAATGACACTGGGCAGATATTCAGCAAGTGGAGGAGAGCAAGGCTGTAGTGTGTGTGTGTGTGTGTGTGTGTGTGCGCGTGTGTGTGTGCGTGTGTGTGTGAAATTGTGCGTGAGAGAAAGGGAAGGAGAGGGTTGTACTTTTAACTGTGCCACTCATCATGATTGCAACAGTAATGGCGATAAAAAAACACCACTGCTGTCAAACTGTGCATAATTACATTTTCTCCTGGTCTTGATGAAATACTTTTAAGAGTTGTTTAACAAATGGCTCATGCTGTGAACTCAGTGAAAATTAAAAAAAAAACTTTCTTGTTCATCTCCCATTACTGCAGAAACTAGGCTACCGTATCGGTGTCAGTAGAAAATCTCGGAAGGCCACTAATTCATTACTTGGATGTACATAATGTATAGCAACATGCTGATAGAACAAAATCTGAAATGTTCACTGATGACAATGTAATTATGTTAACAGAAAATCTGCTGATCTGTGACTAATCACTCCATGCTTAAAGGCCAGATTGATAGTGTCATCGGTATGATAGATTTGTACAGATAGCGATGTACTGTAGATATAGATGAGTAACTGATTATTGGCAGATACCAATAGCAAAAAAATTACATATTACAATTACATATAATACACCAACAAACTTTGCACAGCATATAGGCCATAAGTTTTCTCTGGCACTTTTCTGTTCCTGACTAATTATTTGATTTTATTTACATTTCATAACTGAACACTGATTATGTAAGGAGGTTACATATTATGTAAAACTGATCAAGTATGCAATTATCGGTCTAAATAAATAAATGTGCCGTGTCGGATGTAAATAATGCAAAGATTAGTTGCTGTTTCTTAATTAGGGTGGCTTTTAAATAAGGACTGGCACATGGCAGGGCAACAGTGAGAATGCAAAACCGCTTAGTTAGAAAGGTATTACTAAATAAACATTAATTGAGTTTAACAGATTCTAACTGATTTTAATTGTATATTAAAATTAACTGATTTTAATTATATATATATATTTGAGAGAGAGAGAGAGAGAGAGAGAGAGAGAGAGAGAGAGAGAGAGATACTGTATATATAAATTCCTTTATTGTTAACATAAAGGCAAAGGCAACAGACATTAAGTGCACAAAATAGAAAAACACACATGCTTTAAAAAAACGGAATCCATAATGATGTTAAAAACAGGAAGGAGTTTTTTGCTCCTTGCTCTTTGTGGCTATAGACATGCAGCTCAATGCTAACTCACTTCAGCGTTTTATAACAGCCCACTGACCAATGAAAGTCCTGCATGGCTGCAAAAGTCTAGGTGACAGTAAAAAAGCCATTTAATGCTTAAACCAGATGGTCCTACACTTCAAATAATCCTACACACACAATACAAAACTAGAAAACAGATGTAAACTCTGACATTATATGACCCTTTGTAATTTCAGTTTTTTTTATTCTCATACAGATATCTTATTAATCACTGCCAAATGTTTCCAGCATCACTTTTACCATTCCGACACCAAACTGAAGAGCGTTGTTTTTAACCTATTCTCATTGCCGATTAAAGAAATGTATTATTGTATAACAGATTTTTATCTTAAAAATAAATAAAACAGATTCCTGCGTCAAGCTATCAACAGTATCTACAGGAGCTAAACATTTCTGAATTCACACCTGAAATATTAACAAAAATGTAAAAATATTGAAACAGGAAAACATGTCAAATCAGAAACTAAATGCATATAATGCTATCTACAACAACATGAGAGAACTCCCTAAAACAGGAAATCTACTCACAAATCACATCCACTTAAAGCAGTGATCTCTGTAGATGAGACAGAACAAGCTGGAGATTCACGTTTCACATTTCAGCACTCAGTACTGAGTGAGTCAGGCTATATAAGGAGACAGATGTGGAGTTGAGGAGGAAATGATTCCTGTCGGTCCCTTGTCAGCAAGACATGCACAATCCTCACTTCTTTGTTTTTCTCCTTCATGGGGTTAAAGGTATAATATGATCTGATTGAATGTAAACAACACTGCGGAAAGGAGCGGAAAGGAGCAGAAAGGAAAGGAAAGGAAAAGAAAGGAAAAGAGGGCTGTGTGTCTTTTATACCATCATGTGCACTCGTTCTCCCTTAATGTCCTGCAAATAAAGCAGATTTATTAATGTGTAATTAAGTAATAATCATTGCTACATAATGCATGAAACACTCAGGGGAAAAGCATAGATATGAAACAGCAACACTCAGGCCAAGTGCTGCACGCGTACACATTAAACCAGGATTAATTGGGAGAAATAATATTTTGATAAGCACCGCTCTCTCTCTCTCTCTCTTTCTCTCTCTCCCCTTTAGCTAGCACGTGCTCTCCCATTCTATTACTTTCCTCCATCTCTCTGCACCCAGCAGCAAAATCTGTCTCATTAGCACTTATAATCATAGCTTTTAATGCTATTTTCATGGAGAGCCTGACTTCCCACAAAAGAAATAAACACTGTTAAAATGATCCAAGAACACTTTCTTAGACCAGCATGTATTCAATCGAAAGAACCAGAAGCTTCAGTGCTGTTTGACTTGCAGGTTAGAGTGTTAAACAATATGCATGACATGATACAAAACCTATATCTTTAGTGGCAAGCTTCTGGTGCTCCTCTAACCACTGAGGCTGCCAGGCATTAGAAAAGGTGTTTGGAGGAGATAGGGACACATCATGCCTCAGTTAGGCCTACATATTTAATTAGCCTATGCCTGATGTGCTTCACTGAGTCGCCATAAGCATTGTTTTATTCGAAAGCACTCACTGTAACAGGCCAACAATTTTACAGTGCCAAAGGGTTCTTGGTCCAGTGCACAGGAGGTTTTGACTGTCAGTGTGTGTAGGTTATGTTCTAACAGGCCCACTCCACATATAACTAACATCTGTTGTTGCAAAAACAATGATACTTCCAACTTTAATCTAGTTATCATGATCGGAAACTTCTCTGGATCCAGGAACTCTATCTGCGCAGAATTTCATTTAATAAAAAAAAAAAAAGGCTCATCTGTGTACTCCAATTTTCTAGCTATTTTCTGGAGCTTTTTTTAAAATTAGGTCTAAAACATTAGTTCCAAGCTGAAATTATTTTGTTTTTTGAGTTAATGAGGTTTGACTGAATCCAAACAGGTGAATATCAATCCCGATAATAACTATAATTACTTATTATGTAATGGATGTGTTTAACACCAATGTAACTTCCTCTTGTTCATGCTTCATGCTCCCTTGGGGGTCACTGGACCTTACTTTGAAAACCAATGATCAAGATTACAAGTTTAATTCACAGGTTTATCATAATCCAAGTATATATCCAGATGTTATAATATATTATTTCCTTAAGACCAGTCAGCTGAACTGGCATTAAAACCGGCAACAATTTCTTTCTCAAAGATGCACACAAAGGTATGTAACTTTTAAAAGCCTTAAATTTCAATCTCTCTCTCATACACATTCCAGTTAAATTAAAGACTGTTTTTGCTTACAAATATGTGACTACAAATGTTTCCTGCAATAAATGTTGAGTCTTTTAACAGCCAATCACACCCCCTTTTTGTAAATGACTGCAGATTGTGTCCATTAATTAGAACAAAACCTGAGTTATTAATTGGGGGAGGGGTCCTCATATTGGGCCACATGGCCACCCCAGTGCCCATCTGCTTGCCATAGGGGCAGTCTGTGCCAACTGCGGCTTCACCCATAAACGTCTACCATAACGGTGAGAAAAACACTACACCCGTTTACCTACCAATGTTCACACGTGATAAGGCATTAAAAATTTGGCCATCACATATTATTATTCAATATATTCATATAAGTGCTAAAGTCCAAGTCATTGGATTGGTGCATTTAAGATTTTTTTGTACCTTTAGAGTGTATATTTATATGGCAAAATCACTGAAATTACAGCTAAAATAATTTTAGATACACAAAATAGATTATTCTTTGACTGTACACTACATTCAGCTGTCTATGTAAAATATGATCACTGAAGGTAAAAAAAAAAAGATATTGAGGTTACACCATTGACAAGGAAATGTAAAGTTTAGTACTTTTTTCTGAGACTTTACCTGACTTCATAGTGTGGCTCAATAGGTGACTTGCTTTAGGCTGCTCTTTAGCACTGACCTGGGATTTGTGTCCGAACTACTAACAGTGGACATAATAAAAGGCACACGTTATATTGACTCTATAACACATAACCAAACGTATATTTGGAAAACAAATCTTAGATATAATAAGTTAGATTTTCTTGTAGATCCACTGAATAAATCTGGTGTTACGGAAAAAGCGCAAACTAAAAAAACAAAAACAAACAAAAAAAAACAAACAAACAAACAAACAAATAGCGAATATATCTTATATCTCTAACGTCTAATTTTGTTCCTAATAAAAATTGCGTTAGTTTGCGTGAAGATGTGCTCTCTGTTTAAATATGCGCTGAAATAGATTCAGTACTTCATATGTGCGCTTTGGGAACGATGCATACACTAAACATCTCTGAAACATAATAGTCCTCTTCATGGCAACGATATTAAATCTCAGCTTTTCACAATACCCGCCAATTTTAGCCGTGAAATCTCATTGGTCATGCTGCTTGCTCGATGCCGGTTCTCTGTAGAGTGCGTAAAGAAAAAGCGCTTACCTTTAACGGAGCGCGGTTTGGCCTGCTTGCGCCTGGACATCTCTGTGTCGGGGTTCTTCTGCTTCTATCGACCTCTTGTCCTTTCTTGCAAACAGTCATAGGCTACAGGCTGGCACTTTTGTTTCTGTCCCTGTTGCCTTTTGCAATTTGCAATGCGGCTACTTCGCGCTCAGTGTGTGTGTGTGTGTGTGTGTGTGTGTGTGTGTGTGTGTGTGTGTGTGTGTGTGTGTATCGCGCCAGACCAGCAGCAGTAGCAACTCCGAGGGAAAGAGCCGAGAATAATGGCGAGCGGATGGATATTCCGGCGCTTTGGCAACTTCGCGCCCGGTTTCAACCTGTAGATTTGACGAGCGGGTCGTCGCGCTGCGGCTTTTAGACTCCGCGCGGAAAGACGAGTAAGAGGAGTTTTCAACAAGAAGAAGAAGGAGAAGGCGACGAAGCAGTGTCTAAAAAATCTCTGCGTAAGGAGAATGTGATGGAAAGGTGCCGGTGTGTCCTTTAAACGCGTTCACTCGCGCCGCTTAAATGAACAGTGCAATTTTGTCCTTATTCTTTATCCCGCCTGGTCCGCTTGAGGTTCCGTTTTGTCCAGTTTTGTCCGTCTTTCTTGTGGTCCTGTGATCCAGAGAAACACTGAATTGAACCGCCCTCTTTATTATTTTTTAGGGCGCCGTTTGAGGCATCTTTTTTATCTCTCACCTGTAGGGTTTAATTCATTGTTGTTTAAAAATATATATTAATGCCCCCTAAAAAGAGCTATAAACGTTAACCGCTATAGCCTCGCTCTCTCCCTTTTCTTCTTTGTCCTGACTCTGGTCTTCCCTCCGCCTCCCGATCCGAATGCTGGCGGGGCTGCGGCGCAGACACACATAATAAAGCGCAGGCTTGGCTGGAAATGTAGCCCCGTGTCCCAGCAGGGAGGATGTGAGAGTAGGGTCCCGGCGGGGGAGCGCTCCGATCCCGCAGGGAGCTCCGCGCAGCCTGGGCTTCAGCAGCACGCACACACACACAGAGCGAGAGAGAGAGAGCCAACAGCACCGAGCCATGGCCGGCCGTGGAAACTGCAGCCTGAAGTCTGAGCGCGCTTTCGGATCGCGGCCAAAAACGCGCAGTTTCGAGGAACTCGAAGAGCAAAAAAGACGCACTGGATTCTGGGGTTGTTTTCTTTCGCTCCTCGCCCTCTCTTGCACCGTATTTGGGTTTACTCCAACATTGCGCTGTCGAGGGGAGACTTTACTGAAAGCTTTTTCTGCTCTTTTTTTTTAGTACATTTCTTTCTGCTGTGTATTCCGAAAGGAAACCATGAATTTTGTGAGGTTTGTTTTTTTTTAATAACAATTTAAACTTTTTCAGTTGGGTTTAAGCCAAATAAAATCAAGGTAAAAGATTCATGCCATTAATAATGAATCTAATAAGGGGTAATGAAAACTAATGTGTTTTGATATTTGATATGTTTATTCAAGCTGCATGTGGCTGCCCAGTTTTGGCTACTTTTACGCCATTGTACGTTAAATTGTCACCTGACCTACAGGACTAAACGGTACTGTGCTATTTCGAAATATATGCATTTTTCCATAACTTGGGTTCCTCCGTACTTGTTTACACAACTGGGAATTTGGGAATGCGTGCGTATTGCGCAACACGTTCAGGCACAGCAATGTCTTCAAAACACACGCATGGGGATGTTTTTAATAAGAGAGAAACCCTGGAGGCTGACATTAGTGTTTATGTGCAGGATTAGGCTTTTGCTGTGTGGAACCCTACCTAGGGCATAGCCAAAATCCTCACAGCACCCCTCCGTCTGGTCCTCTGCGGTCTTAGACGTTATTACTCCACAGACAGAGAGAGAGGACATGTTTGGCAAATGCAAAGTAAAGAAATCGCACACAGCTTTTATTCTCTCCTCACTGGTCTTTGACCGAACCGTTGAGCTGGTTGTCATGGATAACTCTGTGGGCTCCCTCACTTGGACAGCAGGGGTGTCCCTCAGATTGAGCCTCACCCCCCCACCCACCACCACCAGGCCACAGAGGGGCCTTTCAAATAGACCCCCCACTGGTGAGGTTCTTGGTCTCGTCTGAACTCCCCTTGAAATGGCGTCCCAGAGAGACAAGGGGGCCTTTGGTATGAAAGGGTGAAAGCTCACTGCAGTAGTCGCCTTTTTTCTCTAGGATACATACAAAAGAGGAAAAATAGCCCACATTACAAGCTCCTTAAGGGTCAAGGACAGCAAAGATGTGAATGGGTTGAAAAACCTGCATTGTGAAATCACATAGCAAGTGATTACACCCTCTGTCATCTTCTCTAGGATTTGCTTCGTTTTTTTTTCTTTTCTTACAATGGCAAGTACCTTTTAGAACAGCTACATGTGTACAAAAATTAATGAAGACACAAAAGAAAATACTTGTGAGTTATAGTCTCAGTGTTGTGATCCTGTTTGGAATGGCTATTGATGCTATTTAGGAAAAGTCTAAATGGCTCCTATTATTTGTGTGTTTGCTTTGCTATTTTGGAACATCAAATGTGGTGCACATAGGCCATGTGGGATTAGTTTTCAAAATAGAATCTGACCTTCATATTATTTCACCCAGTAGCAGGGGATAGCTTTAGGTATGACCACGTAGTCACTCAAAATTAGAATTTTACAATAATCACATACATTTGTCCTTTTTACCCCCAAGCTTTCTGTCTGTATTTAGGCCTAGTATTCATGTTAGATGAAGCCCCAGAAAGCCCTCTTAAACACTCCCCCATTGTACTGTCACAAGCCTGGGGAGTTCATGTTATATTTATGTTGCCTACAGCAAATTCTCTATGTTCTGTTCTGTTCATCTGAACTCGCGCCAACTCCGCCAGGTCCCACCTCCACAGACAATGATACATCTCACTGGTTTTGCCCTAGATACACTATTTTTATGGGAAATAATTAGACATAACTGGTTTAAATACTGCAAAGCCAACAGTCTTCTGTCTCATTAACGGAAGCATTGTAGTGCTACGTATGCAAAAGTGAGCAATGTGGAAGAAATGAAGCATCTCTTCCTCTACCTTAATTTTTGTCAAATATGCAGATGTATATGTGTAAGTTAAGACAGAAAAATTGTCTTTGTACGCTGAATTCAAATTAATTTATGTAGGTGAAAAGAGAACTTAAACTAGGATACATTATAGTCACATTTTTTAAAATATTATAGTTTTTGTTTCTTGTAAGTTAAAAGGCTGTTACTATATCATACAGTAGTTTGTTACACTGACCCAGACAGCCACTGGACCAGTGATACTGTCTGTCAGCAGATCCTGAAAATGATGAGAAGGACTTAGGGCAGATTGGGGCTGAGCGCTCCATTGCACTTTCTGTCCCTTCTGCCTTATCAGTCATTGATGAGCCTCATATTCAACATTATATTTTAGTGCAGATTGTCTTCTGGTCACTACCCAAGTCCTTTAGGACTATAGTCTATGTATTTACCTCAGCACCAACTATGAGTACGACATGTCTTCTCCAATGCAGCTCCATTCATCCAGCAGTAGAACAACACAGGGCATATTTCAGCTTTTTAGGCTTACCAGGTCTTGTGCCAAAACATCAATAGCAATTCCCCTCCTCCCTTTTTCATCCCCCATTCTTTGGCTCTTGCCCCAGTCTTACACAAAGAAACACCAGCTTTATAGACTTAGGGTATTAAAGCAGGAAAAAAGGAAGGAGGGAATGTTCGGTACGTACTCTTTAGTAGAGTATGGGATCCCCTCACCAGGATGCAAAGTTAAGGGCTTGTGATTAGCGAGTATTGTTTTTCTGGCAATATTTTGGGTAGACTGAAAAAGCAAAGTAAAAAGGGGAAAGAATAATAAGCAGAAGACTGCACTTGAGTGAAAATGCCTTCCTGATGAGCTGCAACAATGCACTCACTCCCACGACATCAACTCTCTGTAGGGAGTCTCATCCTAATTTCCTCCATCCATAATAAAAAGAGCTACATTAAACAGTGCCATTAGTGCCAGCAATTTGCTTTATTCTCCACAGAAAGAGAAATGTTATCTGTGGCGGACAAACTTAACCCAATTAAAGCTCATTGTGCATGGGGGCCTTGCTGGATCTTCAGCCGATGCTACGGAACGAGGGCAGAGGCAGCCAACTTTGGGGAAGAAAAAGGGAGGGAGAGGGAAGAAAAAGGGAGAGAAGAGCACGTCTGGAGAATTGGAGAAAGTAGGGGAGAGATAAATGTGTTTTGAGAAAAGAGCAGAAGAGATGCAAGGTTTTCCGATCATTTTTTCCACTAGTGGTTAGTAAGTCATGAACTCTAAGGCACTTTGACAGAAAAGGTATATTAACCGTTTCCTTTGCTCATTGAGGGAGATCATTTTTTGAGTTAAAAAGGAAACGTACAAAGCCACATGTCCCTGATACCCTCACATTTTTGCTGTTAATTGTTGTGATAACACTTCTCGATTACAGGGCTTTAATTATCAACATGTTTGGCTGTTAGAGCAGATACCTGGCACAAATCCTCCGTGTTTGGGGAGGGGGGTTGTTGAAGGTTTCTAATGAAGATCTCACTCACAGCGGCACACTGAATCTCAGTGTGATGCTCCGCTAACAAAGCAGCACATTACATTTAGAGCCGACCCAGGTACCTGTGAATTCTAACACAACACCAAGCATATTCATAGTGATACATTTTGATTGATATCCAGTTGTGCTGGGATGCCAACTGTACGGTTTTGTAGAGAGATGGGAATTCAGCAAAGTGCTTTGTTTGGCTGCCATGTTTTTGCGGCCACAAACTATAATGAACGGCGGGGATGAAAGACATCTGTTTTTCATTCAAACATGAGCACAGTGGAAGCATGTTATCTGTCTTTCTATGTCTGTTGTAATCTCTCTATCTCCAAAGGCATTCATCAGTTGTAGCCGAGTTGTTTTTCTCTTTTCTTTCCCCTGAAAAAAGCTCCAATCAACACCTCTCAGCTGGCGAAATGAAGCAGAACCAGGCCTCCATTACTTTGAGTCTTGATGGATTCTTCACAGCTGCGGTCGAGTGTCTGTGAGCAGAGGCTGGAGAGACAAACAGCTGTAAAACATGCGCCACTAAAGACATTCACCCACACGCTGACACTGTGTACCACCAACACACACATACACACAAACATAGGTTTGTTTCAATCTCCTGAATGTAAGACTGGCTATCACGGCTAAAACTTTATATGTCCATGAGTGGCCATTTAATTCTTTATAAAAAATATTTACATACATATATTAGTCTCCCACGGTTTACGTAGTGTATTCTATTTTTTATTATTATTTCAATATTATTTTATAACCAAGAGTTGAATATATGATTGAATTTGTATTAATCTGCATATATTAATACTTTTTTTATTATCCATGTTTTGTTTGAGAAATGAAGTTTAAACACATTGCACAAGTTAACAAATAACAAAGTGAAATTTAAAATAAATTAAAATAAAATTATTCTATTTTTTGTCATGATTAGTAAATCTACAGTCATTTAGTTTCATTATCTAACACATAATTAGTGTTTGAAATAAAAAGGTTTTATTTATTTATTTATTTATTTATTTTTATTAAGAATTCCAATACATTTAAACATTTTGAACATTTTTAGGCAAGTGAATTATTTATCCAGTTACCAAATATGGATCTATGGATTTATTCAGTATCTGGTTCACTATTGGATATGGTGAATCTAGACCACCATCTAGTGGACTCACTTCCTCTCTGCTCCATTTTGTGTTTAAATCTGAGGAGTTAATTCACATCATGCTGAACTAGCCATCTTGGGATCTTTATTGGATAAAAATTTTTTTATAAGATACTCAGTTATCTAACTGACAATATCTGACAAGGTAATATAGAATTGCATGTGATTTATTAATGCCTACAGCAAACACACCCTAGTAAACTCATTATACCTCAGATTAGTCATGTTATAGTACATTCATTTAAGTAGACCAAACCCTAGTGCATGATTTTAATTAATTGTATAAGGAATGAGCATTGCACATAAACACTGTGATCCCTATAAATATTTACGAACTCTAAATTGGCGACTAAATTGCATCCAACCAACTATATATCAGTCACATCATTACACCACCCAAACAATCTTTAGATACATGTCCTGAAATATGAAGTTACACCATACTTTGCCAAAATGATGTGGCTACCTGACTGACACACCCATATGTGCTTGTTAAAGATCCCCTTCCAAAACCATGGGTAGTAATATGGAGTAGGTCACCCCTTCACTGCTGTAATAAAATTCATGCTTCTGGGAAGACTTTCCACTAGATTTTCAGTCTCTGGGGTTAATATGTGGCTGTGGAGATTTGTGCTTGTGTCAGAAGGTGCGCAGTTGGTGTTCCAGTTCATCCCAGAGGTGTGAATACCTCAGTGGGGGTTGAGGTCAGATTTCTATGCAGCAGGTCAGTGAAGTTTTTCCACATCAACTTTGGTAAACCATGTTTTCATGGATCTTGCATTGTGCACAATATTATTATCATCCTGGAACAGGTTTGGATCCCTTAGTTTTAGTGATGAGAAACTTACTAAGACATTCTAGACAATTGTGATTCCAAATTTGTGGTAACAGTTATGGAAAGAACCACAAATAAGTGTGACGGTCCAGTGTCCACATACTTTTGCTCATATAGTTTATGTTCTAGTAACGACACACTCAAAATAACATTTCTGGGACTACGAATAGCCACAGATTCTTTTCTTATCAATAGAGGGAAGGATTTTTTAGTTTTTTTTAGTTTATTTTACCCAAAATCTTTTTTTTATTATTATTTATGACTGATATATACAATATTCCACCTATTAACAGTCATGTGTTCTAATACGTAAGTGTTACATACTCTATGAGGTTTCATAAAAGGTTTTAGGATTTATCATTAAATACTATTGCTATGGCTACAGCATCATATAAGACTTGCAATAACGGTTGTCATAACATAAGTGCTAACTTGAGCATGACTAAAAAATAATTATTTTTGAACATGTACCATGTAAGATAATAAAGTAAGTTTTTTTTAAATGTTTTACTTCATTATAGCCCACCCCAAAGACATTATCTTGTCCTATTTCACCTTGCTTTTAATTATAACTTTTTTATGGATTGTAGTCTGTAAATAATTCCTTTCAGCATATACCCATGACATGTTTTTTTAGAGAAGAAGCACAGCGCCATAAAAAGCATGAATATAAGACAAAATATAAGCATTAGTAAGTTTATCATGGCTGATACTGATTACAGTATATTGAATACTGATTACATGAACATCTGGCAGCCAATCATAAAAAGATATTTGCTTTTTATAAAAATTATGAATTTTTCTGTAGGAGAAAATTTACCACATGACTTCTTATGATCATGTTATTAATGGAAACATGGCACAGGACATAACCAGTCATAGCCTTTCAAGACAGCATGTGACATCTTCCATGACATCTTTGTCATTTGGTGCAACATTTGTGTTATTATGCAGGTAATAGGGGATATTTTATATAGTTACAGGGATTGATTACAAGGATATTCTCTTATTCATCTTAGCAATAGGTGCTTGTTCTTGTTAAATTAAATTAATATATTTAGATATTTTTGTACGTCGCCTTTGATAAGGGCGTCTGCCAAATGCTGTAAATGTAAATATTTACACTGCTTGTCTCTCTCCTCCAGGCCTCCAGATGGTAGCATTGCTTCCTGATTTTGTTTCCTCTGAAATGCTTTTGGTAGCTGAGCTATGAGTAGGCTGCTGTTTGCTGAGTGTGTCAGTGACAGGTGTAATTCTGCTGATGGGACTAAATGCGGATGGAAATGGAGGGAGGAGTCCGAGCCTCTTGTCTTTGCTCACTGGTGTTTTTCATGCATCTCCATTACTTGTCAACCTGCAGTACACAGTACATAGCAATGTCTGTGCATGTACTTAAATTGAGTAGGGACAAACAAAAAAAGTGAGTTTAGGAAATGAACGGGTGTTTGCCTCTTGACTTCTTGCCAATAGTGTCCCTGTAGTAGCAGAATGTTCGCTCTGATTGCAAGTCTAATCAGTGGATGATTAAGTCCTGTTCAAAGCAGCAGGTCTACCTGAGTCACTGCTCCCACTTCCCACTTTAATTTGGCAGTCAGGGGTTGGGTATGTATCTCTGCTAGTTTAGTGTGTGTATGTGTGAGTTTGTGTGTGTGTGTGTGTGTGTGTGTGTGTGTGTGTGTGTGTGTGTGTGTGTGTGTGTGTGTGTGTTCTGCATGCAGCAGTTCCTGTGCTATTGATTTGTGATTTCCACAATAAGGTCAGTGGGCTCAGTGAGGCATTGATCTGCTGGCAATAATGGAGGAGCTACCTGCAGACAATGAACACATCAATCAAAATGCTATTTAATAGCTGGCTCTCTTGGTACTAATGGAATCAGAAAGGCTTTTGTCTGAGTCTTGTGTTGTGTGGATGTGTGTGTCTCAGATGTTGAAAGAGGTTAAAGGAAAATATCATAAACCAGATGGGTTTTAGACAACTGAGACTTTGTGTCATGATCCATTACAGCCAGTTATTTACTGTGTACTATAAATCTGATTAGTTTGACAGACATTGATAATGGGCCTCAATAAATCTTACACTGTGTGCCATCTGCATTCAAATTTTTTGGCTCTTTTAGTGATGAGTGCAGCAATATTAAGCATAATATTAGGTTATTTGTGCACGTTTCATGGTGTGACAGTGGGGCAGTTGGGAAGCATTGTCACATCACAGCTCCAGAATCTCAGGATGATTTGAACCTTTGCTCAGGGACTGTGCATGTTATCTACACATCCACATGGGTTTCCTTCCAAAAACATGACAGTAGGTGGATTGGGTACACGGAATTGCCCCTAGGTGTGAAGCAGTGTGTGAATATGTGTGTGTGAATATGTGTGTGTGTGTGTGTGTGTGTGTGTGTGTGTGTGTGTGTGTGTGTGTCCTGCTCTGGATTAGCGTCCCTTCAGGGTGTAGTCCCACCTTGCATCAAGTATTCCTGGAATTACCTTTGGATCCACTGCAACCCTGACCAGAATAAAGCAGTTACTAAAGATGAATTTGCATACTCTCATTAAAAGATTGGTTGAATAAGTATTGGAAGCTTGGTGATGTGATGCACTGTTTGATTTGTCTTTGAAGTTTAATTTAAGAATGATTATTATTCAGGTAGCACACTGATATAAATGTATATTTACATTTATGTGTAGAAAGGTAAAAGACATTTTAGACAGAGGTAATGTATCCTTCATAACACTATATTCTGTGCATACATCAGAAAATAACTTATTCTGACTTCTAGCTGATTCACAAAGCTGTTTTTATAAATAGAGACACACATAAATAGAAACAAACTTTTTTCCCCACCAAAACCACTTGTGGTACACTTATACCACACATTGTATACACTTTTAGTATTACAGTATTTTATAGTTTCTTTTAGCACCAGATTTACTTTTTAAATGCTTTAAATGTACAAACCAAAATTATATATGCACAACAATTTGACAAAGTGATTTAAACGGTGACATATGGATGGATAGTTTTCAGCAAAAAAAGAATGAATAATGAGACCCTCACAAACCATTAGCAAAAAAATGTGGACTTCTGCATCATGAAATACAAACATTAATATGCAGGTGTTGGTTTTAGTTGGATTAAGAATCCACTGCAGATGGATCAGGAAAAATGAACTGAAATCACAAACTATGTATAATTTTGGTCAGGAAAGTGGCAAACTAGTTGAGAAGTGGTCAATAGCTAAAGAACCCAAGATCAAAACAAAGAAGTATCTGCATGGACATCACATTAAAAAGTTTCTCAAACCTGGCAGCAATCAAAACAGGTGTAATGATAAGAAATTTGACTGGTGGGCTATAAATGTATTTTTGAGCTTAGAATGTCAATCAGTTTTGAAATCAAAGTATCAATAGTCTGACAGAACCATAAAATAGCCAACCACTCTAAGAAACCTGGAAACAGGAAGTCACTAGGAATGCCTCTAACTTAAAATCAAGGGGGCACAACCTCCCCTGTCCATTACTTTAGATACTTTAAAATATTTGTAAATGTTTTTTTTTTCAAACTTACATTTGGCAAATGAATAGTAGTTAGAAATTCATTAGTTTTCTTTACTAACCATATGGATCTAAAACTACGTAATATAGATTCACTAGCCTCACAACCACATAGGCCAGATCGTACCTGATTTACCAGCTGCAAAATGGGGCTCTAGAGCAGAAACAGAGCTTCAAAGTGAGCTAAAATGACCAGATTCCTTATCCTATTTCTCTGGCAGCATAAATAACAAAGACAAAAATAACAAAGTATGGTATTGTTTAAAAGCTACTAAAGCTGCTGTTTCTGATTAATCATTAAAATGTGGTTGCATTGCTTGTAACACAAAATGCATTGTCGTTGTTGCAACTGTTGCAACCCATCATGGCAAAAGTCCATTGTTTTCAGGCTATTGGTCACTTCACAAAAGCAGATGATCTCGCAGACATTTGAAGACTGGAAGCACAGGCTGCGTTTACTAGTTTTCAAACAGTGAAACTTGTGGTGGACTTTTCAATGATTATAAGTATGATTAAAGTTAAGGTGGGTCAGAAAGGCCATACGAGCTAATCCTGATCATTTAATATGTGTTTAATTAAAATATTCCTCAAGACTCATCTGGTCATTATACATTACAAAAAGGCACAATTACTTCTTTATTTTCAGACTATCAGGCTTTTGTGTTTTGTACAATAAACCCATTTAGAACTTTCACTAACCAAATGATTTTTTTTAATTGATTATATTTAATTGATTATATAAGTTACTGAATTAATTGGAGTCACATATTTAAGATAACAGGTAAATAGACAGTTATAAATTAGAGTCAGATGGTTAATTTTAATGTTTTGGAGTCAAATATTTGTCATTAATATTTACAGCTTGTATACATGTATGTCATTTCTCCCAGACCATGGTGAAACAAATAACAGTAACCAAGAGTATATGAAGTGCAAATACACAACAGTGTTAGACAATTGCGGGGCAATGAATAGAAAGAACAGAACAATACATACAGAGGACAAAAAATACACACAACATGGGCTGTAAACTGTTTTCATCATTGGTCAGCACACTAAGTTGTTATTTCATTATACTTTACATGCATAAATAATAGAATGCAGATCACACATTTCCATGTGGCACATTGTCCGGCAAATAAGAAGCCAATTTAAGCCTTGTCACCTATTTGTACTGTGCTTTTAACAATGGACATTGTCTCAAAGCAGCTTTACAGAACATATGAAATATAATACAATAAATGTGATATTATACAAAGATTAATATAACACAAAAATTCAAGATTAATATTAGACTTATATTTAAATGTGCTTGTATTTATCCCCAATGAACAAGCCTGAGGTGACTGAGGTGACTGTGGCAAGGAAAAACTGGCGAGGTATCTGTCTACAAAAAAACTGGTGAGGGAAAAAAAAAAGAGGAAGAAACCTTGAGAGGAGCCAGACTCAAAAGGGAACCTCATCCTCATTTGAGTGACACTAGAGGATGTGATTATAAATATACAGTCCAGCAATTAATAAAAGGGTTGTTGTTTTCAAATAACACATATAATTGTGAAATAAATGTAAAAAATACATTAGGTAAGGTTATTGTTATTGTCAGTGTAAACAATACAATGGAATTTAGTTGCCAACTGCCAGATAGCAACAAGGAAAATAAGAAGAGGCACGATGGACGGGGATTGGATTACAGAAGTCTTTTAAATGAGTGGGAAACCTTATTTAAAAATAAGTGTCATACATTGCCCCCCTCCCCTCGTCCACTGTGTGTACCTTCATGACACTACTGCTATTACCCATGAGTAATGTTCATATACTCACAACGCTCCCCTGAGAATAAACAGGTATAAACAAAGCACTTCCCTACAGATGGTGAAACATCAGGTGAAAGTATGGTCTTTTGAAAACCCTGTGTGAATATAAAAAAGGTCATAAAGCAAATAAAGCTAATCTTATTGCCAGATTTAGAGCATCAAGGCTCAGCTCAGCTTTTATTTTAAAGTAAACACACTTTAAAGTGTGATTTTAAAGTAAAACACTATTTTAAAGTAAACACTATTTTAAAGTGTGATTCCCAACCTCTTCTGGGCTGTAACCCGAGCTTGATACAATCTAAATTGAAACCAACTAACATCGTCCAGCACATTGTGCATAACATAGCAGTAAAACAGTGGCTGGTCTTCAGGCTATATTACCTAAAACAAAATTATTAAAGCTAAAGCCTGTGCTTTCCTGTGCAACTACATGACCGGCCAATAGCAGTCCTCTGAGTCACAAGCAAGCTCTATAAGAGAGTTAGATGTAAGTGCACCCTGAAGAATTAGATATCAGATTTGACTCTTGGTCAGAATGTATAACACTGAAAACACCAAATGGAAACAAAGCCTTAAGAAGCTCTTTTTATAATAGATTTAGACATTTAGGCTCAAAATCAATAAGCTGCAGTGTGTGTACTGTAGATTGACACAAGATGCAAACAACACTCTCTGGCTATGGTCAAGGATGTTTAAAATAAATTTCAAAAGCTGACCCTACTAGCTACCATCAGGAAGATAAACCGGAAGAGGAGGTACAGGCTGAGGATCTTGCCTCATAGCTGACATCATTAGCAGCTTCTTTCACTCAAATTCTCTAGTTTTTCTTTTTTAATCATCATCCTTTCTTTCTTCCAAAGTACTTTCACTTTATTAGATTTCAAAACGTCTAATTCTATCCAAGTTTGCATCTCAAGCTGCTTTTGTTTCTCCTGTAAAGCTAATTTTTGAGAAAGGTTTCGGGAGTAACTGGCTTCACTGCCTTTGTCACAGTAACTCCATTTTCCCACTAACTAAACTGTTAAATCATTTAGGAGAGTCTATTTAACTATTTAACAGATGGTCTTAGTGCACCTCTCAAGCACCTAATCAGTGAATTAATTTACTTCACACAACAGTTAGCTCTGGTCCAGTAATTTCATTGGTTGCACTGCATTCCAAGAGTGCTTATATTTTAACAGTGCGATGTTTGTAGCACTCCACTCGAGTCACCTAGTTAAAACGTTTACTACACTATTGATACTGACATTATCAGCGAACATGGCAAACAATACCTTTCAGGAATGTAACTTTCTACATTCAATAATAGGATTTAATATGAATGTTCAAATCAATGTGAGCTACTTATAAAATAAATGGCTTTTTCAGGATCTATTGCTACTAGCAAAGCAAAAATAAACAGAACATTTGGTTATATCGTGTCACTTACTAAGTATTAATGTCTTATTTATAGAGGTGATGTATAAAAGCAATATAGTTCAAACAGCCACGTGGTTATATGAATATTTGCACAGCTTTGATTAGCTTTGCCTCATATTTTAGGTATAGAAACAACAGATCAGAACTTACATGAATAGACAGGGAGGGAGCCGTCTGCTGGCGTGGAGGTGACATGACATGAACTGATGTTACATACAGTACAGTAAATGATTGCATGGCTATGCACTGATGGGCTGTGTTTATCGTTTATTGCTTTCATCTATGTGAGACAAAGAAAGAAGCAGTGTGGAAATATGTGCATACTGTGTCATATGCAGTCTTGAAATCTGTAAGGATAGTTATGTGTCTGAGTGTGAGTGATGCTCAGGTAGAGTTGAACGATAGATGACAGTCCGTATGTTAAATGACAGCACATAATAACATACCTCTCCTCCTCCTCTCCTTTCCTTCACCCCTTATTTAATCCATCCTCATATGTTCATTTACAGGTCACATGTCACCTGGGGCTTCATATCCACTCTCTCTCTCTCTCTCTCTCTCTCTCTCTCTCTCTCTCTATCTATCTATCTATCTCTTTTCCTTTATTTACACAAATATTTGTTACTTTCAGATGCACAGATTCTGCAAATGTCTTTAACGAAAAAGGATGTAAAGGAAGGATGAACAGCATTCTGGCAAAACATACAAACTCATCTGGAGTTTTGAAGATACTGATGCTACAGCTGAGAAAGCCATAGCATTTGACTTACATCACTTATACACATTATTTATCAAACCTTTCAGTGTGCCCTCATGTGCTATGGATGGGGCAGAGTCATCCTGGCAGAAGCTACTTCCATCAGGAGAGAAATGTTTAATCATAGACAAAGGTGGCGAATCAAGAGAATTTTTTTGTTATTGATTTGCAGTGTTTTTTCATCCATAGGGACAGGTGGACCCAAACTGTGCCATCATTTTTCCTTAAGTTTGTCACCTGTCTATACAATTGATCTTATCTGGTCTCTTACAATCCTGTTTCTTACTCTTCACCAGGACGTGTGTTCTCAGACTGAGTGATATTGATGCGATATTGAGCTATTGAGTCTTGAGCTATTTTTTAACAAATGTTGGGGCCTTGTAGTATGAGTAACATGTTGTCTAAATGAAACAAAGCTTAATGGAGGATGTAGTCATGACTCATTTAGAGCTACATGCTCATTTATTCAATTCAAAGGGTTGGACAGTGGCTGTGTTAATCTCTGAGCCTTTTCAAACACCAAAAGCTTTGTTTTTGTTTCAGACCTTTGTATATACTCTGGGTTTCTGAGTCAAGGGGCAGACAAATAAATGATGAATGGAGTGTGCAAGGTGAGGAGAGATGTTACTCTGTGTCTGTCTCACAATGAACCTTCTGCATGTGAAGCCACTGGTCCCTTGAAGTCCCTGATTACACTGTGTGACCATATGATGTGTGTTTATGTGTGTGTCTGCATCTGATCATTGTGAATAAGTGCAGTGCTGTCATTTCAATGCCCTATTATAAATTAGTCTAATGCTCTGGGTTCATGTAGCTAATCAGAAGCACTTGTGCCCACTGGGGGGCAGTAAGCACATGAGATGGCTGAGATCCTTAAAATCACATGAGTCAACAACACATCATGAGTCTGTCTGTCTACAGTATGTACCTGTTTCAGCACTCTGTCTACATCTTATATATATATATATATATATATATATATATATATATATATATATATATATATATATATATATATATATATATGTGTATATATATATATATATATATATATATATATATATATATATATATATATATATATATATATATATATATATATATACTTTATGTACATTTATAGCATTTATCCAAAGCAGCTTACATTTTTATTTCATTTATACACATAAACAATTGAGGGTTAAGGGTCTTGCTCAGGGGCACAGCAGTGGCAGCATGGGCCTGGGATTTGAACTCACAACCTACCAATTGGTAGTTCAACACTCTCACCACTAAGATACTACTTTCCCCATAAAAAAGTGAATTTTATTTCTAATTCATATTTATATTTCGGCTGTATATGTATACCACCAACCATGAAGGTCTATCCATCATATGAACAGCTAACAGCTGGGGAGGGTGAAGGCTAACACATGCTTCCTCTGACACAGATGGCCAACCACCATCTTTTCAAACTGCATCTCATGCTGCATCATGGGGTGGCATAATACAGTTGGAAAGTACTATCTGCCTCCTTATGCATGGTTTTCTGTTCTACTATGGAGTTAGAAACATTTGTATGCTTGAGCATCATCTTTGATGCTTCAGATTACACCAGTACTCTATTATTATGTCAGAACATCCTTTTCACTACTTTCCAGTGTGATCTGTTGCTTTATTCCATCTTTGAAAACGTCACTGGAGTGGCTATATCTTCCTGGATGTGTTGAGAATGATGAATTTTGAATAAGAACGAAATAATTTCTAGATTTAGGTTATACATTTTTTAAATGACATTAAAATAAAGAATATTAAGTTATTAACTAGTATTTTTTAACAGTGTGAGCAAAATAATATGAAATAAAGGTAAGGTTTTAGACTGATTTTGACTGATTTGATTTATGTGCGTAATTTTATAAGTGGAAGGTTCTCACAAGGGTAATAAGACAGAGAGAGAGAGAGAGAGAGAGAGAGAGAGAGAGAGAGAGAGAGAGAGAGAGAGAGAGAGAGAGAGAGAGAGAGAGCTGGGGGTTGCTCTGACAGTCTAGCTGAAGGCCTGTCATCAGTGACCTTTCTCTAGCTGCACTGAGCCTCTTCTGTCTCAGCTAGCAGGATGCCATTCTGCTCATCTCCTTCACTAGAGACTGATGAGGAACACAACAGCTAGAAAGTGTGAGAAATACATGGAGATCCAGAAACTATAAGGTGTGGTGAGGCAGTATGTGAAGAAAAAATATGATGTGTGGGAAATTCTTTTTTTACCAGATGCTTAAGAATTAAAATATGAACTAATGATGAGTTAAGGCATGTCTTAATCATGAACTAATGTGTTATGAAGTGGTTCGTACATGTTTGTTAGTTAATATATTAATTAACACATAGGGATACACAAAACCAACATACTCAATAAGAAAGAAAGAAATTGCATAAATTAGCATCATTTCAAATTGTAAATATAATTTGCAATATGCATCTGCATACATAAACATCACTGGATGTCACTGGATTACTTTCATAATTTATATTGCTCTTCCTTATCAAATGTAGAAAGACACCCTAATGATAAGCACCAATAATTTCATCCCGACCCATTTTGTGTCATTCTCTATCCATTGCTCTTCAAATGGCATTATAGTACTAGTACATGCTCTGAATAGCTCAGGCCTAGAGCACTGCATTCCACAAGGCTGAAATTAATAGTAACATGTATTCATTTATAGACACCAGTTTTCCATTGTTTAGTCTTAGTTAAATCAGGTTTGATAAATACATTAACTAACAAACATATACTAACATGTACTTGTTATGCACGCATCAATTCATATTCATATTCATGTTGTAATGGAGTTAATCTCTTCATTAATTTGTGAATAGTACATGCCTTAACTCATCATTAGTCCATATTTAAGTGAGTATTAATTCCAGTGTTAGAGAAGAATTATCTATGTACTGTTATGAATACTGTTACAAATGGATGTAAAAAGGAAATAAAGCAATACTAAGAGAAAAAGATTTCCAGTGCTCACTGGAGCCTTAAACTTGTGCCCTCTGTCAAAGATTTTTTCCACACACTGAATCTGTGAACCAAAATGATCTGAAACCTGATAGAGATACTATCTATCTATCTATCTATCTATCTATCTATCTATCTATCTATCTATCTATCTATCTATCTATCTATCTATCTATCTATCTATCTATCTTCGTGTCGTCTTCATGTCTCTGGAATCCTTGTCTTCGTGTCGTCTTCGTGTCGCCTTCATGTCGTCTTCGCGTCGCCTTCGTGTCGCCTTCGTGTCGCCTTCGTGTCGTCTTCGTGTCGTCTTCGTGTCGCCTTTGTGTCGTCTTCGTGTCGTCTTTGTGTCGTCTTTGTGTCTACGGAGTGTTTCTTTGAGTTTCGGTTTTCTTTTCTTTCTCCTAGTGTTTCCCTTTTTTGTGTTTTTTTTTAAATAAATCATGTTTTTAGCTATCACTGCATTTGGGTCTGAATTTTTGTCATGAAGACCCCCTCTTAACATGACAGATAGATAGATAGATAGATAGATAGATAGATAGATAGATAGATAGATAGATAGATAGATAGATAGATAGATAGATAGATAGATAGATAGATAGATAGATAGACAGTCATGTGAAAAGATTAAGACACCCCATTAAATATTTAGTTCTTTATTAAGAAATGTCAACATGTCAATTTGTGTGATGTTTGAGGGCTTTCTTGCTTGCACAGTCTGTTTCAAATCACCCCACAGGATCTTAATAGGATTTAGATCTGGGCTTTGACATGACAAGTCCAGAATTCTCCATATTTTTTTACTTTTCAGCCTGTCCTTAGTGGATTTACTGGTATGTTTTGGGTCATTGTCATGTTGCAAGGTCCAGTACAGCTTCAATTTTTTGACAGATGGTCTCACAAGAATCAATGTGTAGCACCTTCTGATACAATGTAGAATTCATAGTGGATTCTATGATGATGAGCTGGACAGGTTCTGCTGCAGCAAAGCCTCCCCAAACCATAACACTTCCACTTCCACTTGTTTCACAGTTTGTATGAGAACATGCCCTCGGTTATGATGTCCAAATAATTCTATTTTTTACTCTACTGTAAATCTAATCCGTTCAAAGCACATTATTCCAGAAGTCTTGGCCTTTGTCTCTGTGTTCTTTGGCATACTTCAGTCTTGCCCTCATGTTTTTCTTAGACAGCAAATGTATCCTCCTTGCACACCTCTCATGATCATTAAAGTTGTACAATCTCTTTCTGATTGTAGATTCATTCACTTTAACATCAACTGTAGCAAGACTGCTGTAGGTCCCATGATGATATTTTAGGGTTTTTGGAGACTTCTTTAAACATCTTGTGGTCTACTCTTGGGGTGAATTTGCTTGGATGGCCTGACATGGCCATGTTCGCAGTTGTTCTAAACGTTCTCCACTTGTAAATGATTTTATAGACAGTGGAATGGCTGATTACAAATTCTTTTGAGATCTTTTTATAGCCCTGACCAGACTCATAAACACCAACAGTCTTCTTTCTGAAGACCTCAGAGAGCTCTTTAGATCTCACCATTATGATACCTCTCACTTCAACAATTAAGTGAATAAAACCAAACTAAATAGTTGAGGTTTAAATAAGACAAGCCTACCTCAAAATGCTCTGTAACATTGTTCTAATAATGTGCACCCTGCACTGTAAAAAAACGAATCGTTGGCTGAACAACCATTACTTTTTAAAATAAATAAACTAAACACAAATAACAAAGTATTTTAACTTTCCAACCTCTACTTAGCATATATAGTGTCTGTAACATAAATATATAAGTTACAAGGTAAACCTGTGTATGCATAAATATAATGGAAAAACATAAGTCACGTCAACTAGTATTAAAATTGCATCAAAACTAAGTAATTATAACATAATATTTTAAGTTTGACTGTGAGCCACGTGATATGCAAATCTGGAAAAAAAAAACTGGAGCCATTTTGTGACGCACATGTGAAGACGGTGGAAAGAGGTAAGCTTAACTTTCTATAAACTAAGCAAAATATTCGATTTTGAGGTTTTGACATTAATAAACACTTGTTTGTAGTGTTAGATGAAGATATTTTCTGAAACGCAAAGAGACGAAGACGCTGAAAAGAGGTAAGATTTGTCGTTTTAACGTACATTCGTTTATTTGTGTTAATGCGTTTGGGGTCAAGAAAGAAACTTTTTTAAATTGAATTTCTGAAATGCTACGAATTTAGCTTCAACAATTAGAAACGTGTTACTTGAATACTTATGAAAGTCCAGTTTGTACAAGTAAGTTATTGTATGAAAGGAGGAACGAGTGTGCACGTGATTGTCCGCCTAAAAGCAGTGTGCCTCCATCGAATGAATGTTGTAGTGGTTAACTTATTAACCAATTTTTATTTCAGAGGTATATGACTAGGGTTGGGAACCGAGAACCGGTTCTTATTCAGAACCGCTTCTGTTTTTTAACAGGAACCGGAACCGCGCGGAATTTTTTAGTTTCGGTTCCCAACGCGGTTCCGATGCGATGACGGGCAAAGCGCTGTGAGCGGTCACTTTAAATAGCCATATCTTACCTCATGAATATTAATTGTTTTACAGTCACGCAACCAAATTAACGCAGTTTACCACAGAAATCAGTCACTCGCGCTGCTGTGTTGAGGTACGCTTTGTGTTAAACATGTCTAAAAAAAAAAGTCTAAAGTGTGGATTAATTTCCAAAGCTACAACAAGGAAGCAAATCTACCCCATCATAAAAAAACAAAAAACAAAAACACATTTTCCAAAAATAAATGTTGTAGTACAACTATCAGGACATCAGTGATGTGTGTTCTGAGTTTGGTGACAGTAAAGTGTATTACAGTAAAGTTATTGATTTTTTTATATTATGAAAAATCATAAAAAATAAACAAAAACACATTTATCCCAAATAAGTGTTGTAGTACAACACTCAGGACATCAGTGATGTGTGATCTGAGTTTGGTGACAGTACAGTGTATTACAGTAAAGTTATTGACTGTTTTTTGTTTTCGCGTTTCGGGTTTTGCACTTTGCTTTGCACTTCTCTTGGAATCTGTCTCTTAGTTGTTCGCACATAGAGACATGTATTTTGTCCAACGCAGAGGAAAGCTGATATTGAGGAAACTTGGGTTGTAGCTGCATTGTAGCTGCCTCTCTACATTACTACAATAAAAAAGAGGCGTTATTTGTGTAATAAGAGTGTTTAGGTCAGGAGCTATTGACTTGGGAAATTCGAATCTGTGAATATGGAGCCAACTTTACTTAAGTCCCTCTGAGAGGGTTTTCTCCACAGCTGGAGATAGAATAAGCCAGGAAAGGTCTCGTCTTCTCCCAGAGAAAGCAGACGTTAATTTTTCTTCAGAAAAATTGCTAACTATTTTGCTAAGTTGTAATTCTGGATGTTAAATTTGATGTTGGATTTATTTAAATTTAAATTGATATGAATTGAAATGCCCTGTTTAAAATATTTAAAGAGTGATTAATAAACACAAATGGAATTGTTTAAGTATTGTGCATTATTTTTCACATTTCTTTTATTATGGAATCGGAATCAGAACCGGGAATCGTAAGGCAGAACTGGAACCGGAATCGGAACCGGAAAATTCCTTTTGATACCCAACCCTATATATGACCATGCATCGCGTTGGCACATTTGCATTAAGATAAGGGCGAATTCTGACGAATCTGTTCCCGCCCTGCTCCGTGTAACGCTTTGCAGTTCTTTGTTCAATTCCCACCATCAAAATGAACCAAATGAAAAGTTGGCTTGAAACTTAATTTTTTTCATTTTTTTAGAATAATTCACAAACAGATAATTGCCAATGAGGTTAGTTTTCGATTCTGCAAGTTTGGTTTGTTGCGTCTGAATCTTGATTTTTGAACAAAATGAAATTAAAAATGACATTATTCTGATTTTCCATTTATATAATTAGCGCTCACGGGTGGATCATACCACCAGTACTATTTTCTCATAATAACGAAAAGGTTTCTCGCAACATATTTTCTTATAATAATGAGAAACTTCTACGCATGCGTAACTGCGGAGCAGAAGGGCGTGACACACTAGCGACATCCGCTGGTCTCTATTTATCCGCTGGTCTCTATCTATCTATTAATATCTTTAAATAACAGTATTGATAAATTACCAGTATATGAGTATTTTGCCAAAAAAAGGTGATGCGTCATTTTAGGTCATTTTAGTATATACAATCTTTTACTGAAAAGGTATATGCTAGTAAGACGCTGCAATGTCTTGCCTATTCATACTAAATATAAAACTGTTTTTTTCTCCTTCTAGCTCAGGGCAAGAAAGTGTTGCAAAGGGGGCAGCATCAAGGAAGTGTCCTGTTGGAAGTGAACTTTCATTTGTTAATTTGACACATTTGTTGTACATTCATGATGTGTGGTTTTAGGCTTCACCATTGTATTGCAGCCTGTTTCAAAAAATAAAGTGAAATGCTTTATTTTGTGTGATTTGCATGTGTAATTTATTTTAGTGAAGTGACATGGTGACCCATACTAGGAATTTGTGCTCTGCGTTTAACCCATTCAATCAACAGTGCAGTATGCAGACCAATAGCTGATGATCTAAAATAACTTAAAATTTTACATTGGTTCAACTCAATTAATTATCTTTTTTTAACATAAATGAGCTTAAATTTTAAGTTAACTTAACTTGCAATTACTTAGCAGATTCTACCATGTTGAGTGCTATAATGTTGAGTGTACCCAAAAATTTAAGTACATATAACAACAGTTTTCTTGTTAATTTTAAGTGATTATTTTCCAAGTTGGGTTTACTTAAAAAGTGTGATGCAAAAATGGTGCATACATATTTTAAGTAAATCCAACACATCATGAGTGTGATGTGATTAAACCTTTAGGTCATTTTATCCATTTTAAGTACAAATACATTTAGGGGTTCCTTACTGTTTCCACACAAGAAATTGGATTTTTTTTAAATTACATTTTTCAGATCAATTTAAAAAGACCTTTCTTTGGTTTTTATTTGTTTAGTAATATTACTTGAACCTTCCAATGTTGTTAAAATGAAGATCAAATGCTCATATGTTAAACTATTGAAAAAAACACAGGCTTTCATGTGGCATCCTAATTTGTTTGTAATGTCCTAATACTGTTTAAAAAAATTTAGGAAGCAATTTATTTATTTATTTTTTGCTAGAGCCTTTAGAAACATCTACATGGAGTAGTCAATGACCTCAGAACAGTATACTAAGATTACTCAGAGAGCTGAGTCTTCCCTGATCAACTTTACAATTTCATGCTGTGTCCATGGGGAACGGAAGTTAACATGTACTCACTGTGATGAGGGGATTCGAATAGTTAGTGGATGTCCATTACTCAAATCTGCTCTCTGTGAATATTTACTTTGGAGATGCATAGAAAAGCGGTAGCTATCTCTCTCTCATCTCTGTACTGTACAGTCAATTTTGAAAGACACTTTGTTTATTTTTTTAGTATTATTTAAATGGAATAATTTTACATGAATGCCTAAAAACTGTACTTAATACATTTTCAGTTTGAGCTTTGATGTACTTGTTTTGATGGAGGATTCCTTCTCCATGTCTTCTTTTCCTCACACATAAAAACAAAATATCGTTACATAAATAAATACTTTTACTCTTCTACCCTTTATTTGGTTTAAATTAGGATACTTCCCATCAAATACAATTTTGGTATCATACTTTTCTTTATACAAGCCTCCAGGTGGTCCAGCAGCAGGATCCCGCTCTCTCATTACTGTGGCCCGAGTTTGATTCCACGAGCAGGGCTAAAAAGTTAACTCTCAGTGCTGCTCCTGAGCTCGGATAAAAATGGGAGGGTTGTGTCAGGAAGGGCATCGAGCATAAAACCTTTGCCAAATCTAATATGCGGACCACATGATCCGCTGTGGCGACCCAGTACAGGGAGTCCAATTTTGACACAGAAACCATACCATATGTTTTCTGTAACATTTCTACCCATCTTTCAGGTCTGTCATTTCCAACTCCATTCCCCAACATGCACCCTGACCTACAAACACGGCAGCACAGAACTCCAATACCCAGAACAACAATGCACTTTCATGATCAGTCTACTTCAGTCCAATCACACAGCTGTTCCCTATCACAACTCAAAGTCACCACACAAAGCTCACTGTGAAATAAATGCTCAGTTTAATTTTGTCATGAAGTTATAGAGTATTTGTATTGCGCATAAATTACCCTTTTTTCTGATTTCCCATTGTCTACTAGTCTCTGTATTTTGTCCATCTCATATGACGCTGTTTGCTGATCGTCTGGCTTTTGCCTTGCCATATGTTTCTGATCTGACATTAAAGCAATTTTACTTTTAATCCGCTTTACCTGCATTTGCATCCTTGCAGACTTTTCTTATTTGACGTCCTTCATAATTTAATGTTAATTCTTTTCTTACTTAAAATAAATGCTATGCTGGTCATTAACATTAAATGATTATTATCACTCCGTCCAGGGTGTATCCTGCCTTGATGCCCGATGACGCCTGAGATAGGCACAGGCTCCCCGTGACCCGAGGTAGTTCGGATAAGCGGTAGAAGATGAATGAATGAATGAATGATTATTATCACTGTTATATTAATCCTTCATTTATCTTCACTGGTTATCACTAACGAACAGGGCCCTCAAATAATGGATTTTTATGTCGTTTAACATCTGAGAGATAGAATAAATACTTTCAACACTTTAAAACTGCATTTCTACAAAATTAAAAAAGATGGCCTGAATTATTGACACACTCCTTACATACATTCAAAGGTTGTAAACAGAACATGAGGGTCAAAGTAGCTGTAATATTTAATTAATGAAATCAGTGATCTGAGAAATCAGCATTAACAAAAAACATCAATTTTTACAGTCAGTAACTCTCTCGTTTTTTTCTGCAGTCACAGGTCAAGAGCTTCAGTTTATGTTTACATCAAACATCAGAATGGGGAAAAAATTCATCTTTGAGACTCGTGGCATGTTTGTTGGTGCCGGATGGATTATGAGTGTTTCATAAACTGCTGATCTCCTGGGAATTTTACAGATAACAGAAGTATATACAGAATGGTGCAAAAAAAAAAATAAAATTCTGTATGTAGAGAGTCTGTACAGTAAAAAACCTTGTTGATGAGAGAGATCAGAGGAGAATGATCAGAATGATTGGAGCAGACAGGAAGTCTACAGTTACTCAAATAAGTACATTTTACAATTGTATTGAGCACAAAAGTATCTTAGAATGTACAACACATCACCGTGAGGTGGATAAGCTACAACATCAGAAGTCACATCAGATTTCACTTCTGTTATTGTATACAGAAATGACTATGCTCCAATGTTAAACTGTTATCCAAGCAAAGAGAAGAAGAGCACATCAGTCCTGTCCAGTGCTCGAAGATTTGGATCGATCTGCATGTTTTTTTGAGATGTAATTGTGGTTTGATCTGAATGTGAATTTGGGAAACTGAAACCTGGCAACCTTGACCGCAAGCTTGAATCTCATGTGCTTCAGGCTCCACATAAGAATAAACCTTATGCCGTGCAACATTAACAACTGTGCAGTGTTTTCTCTCTCTCATGTCTCTTTTGTGCTCATAGTTCTTCCCTTATATTACTGTTCTACAAGCACATTCCCTAACACTAATAATTGAAGTGACGTCTGCTCTAACAAATTTGGAATCAAAGCATTACACAGATTTGATGAATTTATAAAGTTTAAATAGTTAATAATGAACCCATCATTTATTCCTTCATCTTAATCATCATCTTCGTCTAAATTCTCAGCTCAATTCCTTAAAAACTATCCACCACCATCAGCCTTTCAACTCTGTTTAAAAGCCCTCCTAGGCTCTAAGCTCTAGCTTGTTATCCCCACTTTTCACTCTCTTCTGTTTCTTCCCTCCAGTTCCCATCTTTCTCCTGCAGTGTACTGACCTGCTGTGTAGTGGAGGCTGACGTGTGAAGTGTGCATCATTCTAAACAGTTTTCTCTCTCCGTCTTTCCCTGCATCTCTCACCTCTTCTTTTTTTCTTGGAGTGAATGTTAATAAAGAGTATACTTTATAAAGGACTTTCTCACTGTGATTTGAAGTTAACATGGTCAGGGCTGCTATTATCTCTGCATACATTTAAATTAATTGGGATGTGTGAGCCAGACATGGCTTTTCATCTTGAAAATCTAATTAGGTACATTTTAAACACTTTCAGGGTGCTAATTGCTACCTTTTGGACTCATAGCTCCTTTTCTGTATGCACCAAATGTAAAATGGAGCTTATTTTCCTTTCCATCCCCACTCAGAATATACTGTAATGGGCTCTAACGTGGCCTTCTCCAGAAATAGAATCAAGTGGCAAATATGATGGCTGTTATTAGGCCACACTGCACCTCATTGTGAATTGTGGATTGTCCACTCTTGTGTAATACATAACTTTAGTCACAGGGGGCATAACACCTATTAGATGCTTTATAGGGGTAATATTATTCCTGTTTAGGCATTCTTTATACAACAGAGTTTAATTCAATATTTGAATTGTGAGATTTGCACATTCATATCAAGGCACACTAATTCATTATTAAAACAAAACACACAATATAACAAATGAATTCATATAAAAATAAGGAATGGCGGTGTTTGCAATTATGAATTACAAGTGGTGCCCAACAAGGAAGCTAATGAACAAAAGAGTCAGTCTTAGCAGAGGACATTTCTGTGTGCATGTTTATTAAGAGAATAAATGTAATGCATTCATTACACAGGCAACTACTCATACATGCACATTTGCAGCATTTGGCAGACACCCTTATCCAGAGTGACTTAGATTATCACTTTTTTATACAATTGGGGGTTAAGGGCTTTACTCAGGGGCCCAACAGTGGCAGCTTGGTGGACCTGGGATTGAACTCACAACCTTCCATTTGGTAGCCCAACACCTTAACCACTAGGCTACCACACATGCGTGTTATATTACCTTTCATGACATGCCATGACAGTCAACAGCCCAGCAGTATCTGCCAGTGTGACAACAGATGCTTGAGTGCTGCTCTGTACATCATTTTTTTATTAAATTGCAGAACAACTAAATAAAAACTTGTTATATAAGTGCATTTCTTTCAGTTCCTCACACTCTAGAAATATAGATCATACAAATCACCCACCTTTGACACCTGCAGTGTCAGTATGAAGGCTTACAGCATAAAAGTAACTCACCGCCATAACCTTATCAGAGCAGACATATCCCCATCAATCAAACAGTGAGATTCTACAGACTGAAGCTGGAGAGATAAAGCATCTGCCTTTGTGTTTGTTATATTTTACATCTTCTTTTATTTTAACACAGAGCTATTGAATTCTTGAACTGGCCAGAATGTGTTGATTAGTTTTCTGTAACAGCAGTTATTCATATCACAGCTTAATATAAAGTTAGAGCTATTTCACAGAGTCTTTATAATTCAAGAGTTTGCCGAACTGTTTATAGCTGCTATAAAATAAGAGAACATCAGTACAGGGATTAACTTATTTTGCAAATGTTCCACAACAATAATGTATAGCATAATTTATCTTTCATTAATTAATTACTCACTTTGATACAGAGGAAAAAACAACTTTGGGTGTTGGGGTAATTGTAGGACTGCTTTACAATAACTGCCCACCCAAAAGTGTCAGAAGTGTATACTATATGGCCAAATGCTTGTGGACCCCTGAGCATCAGAACCATATCTAGACTTTCCCCAAACTTTTGTATCCCCGAATTTATTTAGTATATCTTTATGCTGTAGAATGTCTCTTTCTCTTCACTGGAACTTCATTCATTCATTCATTTTCTACCGCTTATCCAAACTATCTCAGGCGTCATTAAACATCAAGGCAGGATACACCCTGGATGGAGTGCAAACCCATTTCAGGGCACACACACTCTCATTCACTCACGCAATCACACTACGAACAATTTTTCCAGAGATGCCAATCAACCTACCATGCATGTCTTTGGACCGGGGGGGAACCGGAGTACCTGGAGGAAACCCCTGAGGCACAGGGAGAACATGCAAACTCCACACACACAACGCGAAGGCGGGAATAGAACCCCCAACCCTGGAGGTGTGTGGCAAACGTACTAACCACTAAGCCACCATGCCCCCCTCACTGGAACTTTTTAAGTGCAAATGACAATGCCCCTGTGCACAAAGAGAGGTCATGAAGACTTGGTGTGTTAAGGCTGAAGTGGAAAAGCCTGAGTCCTGACCTCAACCCCACTGAACACTTTGAGATGAAATGGAATGCTGACTATGCACCAGACTATGCAGCAGCTCTCCTCACCCAGCATCCTCCTCACCCAACAACACTACTCAAGTTCACTAAAGCTCTCATGTTTGAGATCCCTACAGATACGCTTCCAGTTCTAGAGGACAGCTTTCTCTGAATGGTGAAGGTTATTATAACAGCAAAGGTTGATTAAATTTTGAAGGATGATGTTCAAATACACATATCAAGTGTTTAAAATCCTTTGTCTTTAAGCTTTTTTTTTTTTTAATTTATTATGTTCAGTAGAAATTCTACTCATACCTTAATGCATGCATTGATTCATGTGAGATGTGCCTACAGTAGGTGACAGACACTCAAGATACGAGTGGCAGTCAGAGTTTATGTGTGTGTGTGTGTGTGTGTGTGTGTGTAAGCAACAGAGACTGTGTTATTATAGAAGTATCAGATGAGATGATTGGCTTGTTTCCCATCAGCAGCAATATTGATTCATTCTGTTAACACTCCACTTCTCTGTTCAGGCTCACAAAGACTCACACATGTTCAGAGACACATACACTCTCCATGTTGCATCTAAAATCTATACCTGCTGTGTGAGGACAGCAGTGACCCTCTTGCAGAAATGTAAAAGTGGTTGAAGTGGTTACTGAAGTTGTATGAATTATAATAAAACTCCATATATATATAAGTTGTGCTGTAGCACCAATATGTTATCAGCAGATCCTTTAGGCCCTGTATGTTAGGGCCTCAATGGATTGGTCTTGTTTGTCAAGCCAAGTTGTTGAACTTGTTGCCATGTCCCTCAAACCATTCCAGAACAATTTCTGTAGGGTGGCAGGATGCATTCTCCTGTAGAAAGAGGCCACTGCCATTAGGGTATACTGTTGCCATGAAGGAGCGTTCTTGGTCTGCAACAATGTTTAGGAAGGTGGTACAGTATGTGTCAACATAACATTCACATGACTGCCAGGACCAGGGTTTCTCAGTAGAACATTGCCCAGACCGCTACGCTGCCTTCACCCGATTGCCTTTTTCCTATAGTGCTTCCTGGTGCCATCTGTTTGCAATATAAGTGCACCGGGACATCTAAATGATCTAAAAGAAAACAGGATTAATCAGACCAGACCACATATATTGCTTCATTGCTTCATGGTCTATTTCTGATGCTCACATGTCCATTGTAGGTGCTTTCTGTGGTTGTCAGGGGTCAGCATGGATATTCTGCTAGTTGCCCTTCCCTGAACCACTTTTGATATGTACTACACACTGCAAACTGGAAACAACTGACAAGACCTGTTGTTTTGGAGACCCAGTTCTCTAGCCATCACAATTTGACACTTGTTTATTTATTTAAAAAATATTTTTTTAGAGCAACTACCTTAAAATATAATTGCACCATGGCAACGATTATAATAACTAGTGAAGTCCCTCTGGATCCTGTAACGTCAAAATGTTTGAAGGTTCTTGAATATCGTTCATGAATCCTCTCCCATGCATAACATTTAACGTTCATATATATTAGTAGTTTGGTTTATGTGGATGCCCTTATCAGTTCAAACCATAGGTTTTTTACAGGGTTCAAATCCAGACAGTGCAATAGTTATATTGATTTTGTGTTCCTGTAGTCATTTCTGTATTGATTTGGAAGTATGACTGGATGATATGTTGTTAGAAGATCCATCTATGGATCAAATATAATTTATGATCTTCGAATACCAAAAAGAATCAGTGTTTCAACACCATTTTTGCTTATACGTGTGTTTTCATGTATGCAGTCTCTGTTTCTTGCCAAATGTGCTGAATATGTAAACGGCAGAACAGTTTGATCTTGTTTCAGCAGAATTTCCAACTAACTACATTTTAAAATCTATACAAAAGCCTTGACATTAGGCACCTAGAACAACAGCACTCCTGCCTCAACTAAAAAAAAAATCAATACTTTTAAAGGGAGACATCCCCCCCAATTTCTGTATAGCAAACCATTCGCATTGTACACACACATTTCTAATTTGCAGACATTATCATATTCACAGTCCTGCATTCCCTCTCCCTGTTCTCTATAAATAGAAATATAGTTTTGTATATCATAGTAGATGCATCTGTGCACTTATTTAGTTTTAATTCTAGCCATAAAACAAGGTCTTGGCAGACTTGACCAATCTGGCAACCCCTTAATTGTTTCACTGCCCTTCTTTCATGTTTTAATTGTGTTTTCTATTTATCTGCCTTAATGCTTCTTATTATTATTTTCTTACCTCTTTTTCCTTACAATTCTTAAACCTGTTCATGTGGCACAGAGAGAATTTTGCCTGGCTGAATCAATTGTGTCTAAGCCAGGTTAACTTCCTTTTCACCTATATTAACAAACATATTGAATTACTGCACTTGACTGCTATGTCTTTCATTGCTCTGATTGTGAACTCCAAGACTTTACCCCTGCAGTTATGGGCATTTTCTTGTGTCAGGGATGCACCACACAATTGTTATGTTGTAGTAAGCTTTGTCACTTTTTTTATATTGGCTGTATGATGTGTCGATTAATTTGGAGTGCTTCATCAGTTGTAAGGTCACTATTGCCTCTACTAAGGGCATTAAGCTCAATCTTAATGCTTCCTCATCTGCCACTCCAGCTATTATGCATGTCCTCTTATCGGGCTGCAGCTTAATTCTACTTCTGAATGCTGGCTCATTTAAAGAAACTGATTCATAATGGAATAACACACTCACTCACTTGGATGACTATTCCATGAAATGAGTTAGCAGCTTTAGCAGCTTTCTCTGGGGAAGATGCAGTTTCAGTTTCAGTAATGCAGCCTTAATATCACCCTCCAGCACATGTGCTGCTGCTGTTGAGCTATACTCTATCTAAGTACATGAGGAGGGCTTTTATACTGTGCTTAACTCAAAGTTATTGTCTTTCTTGGCTCTGCTTTTAACTCTGGGAAGAATAGCATTTAACATTTGTAACTTAGAACTGGGGTAGCACTGGTTTTTACCCTTATTTATGAAATCCTGCTCCAAAGCAGTGTTAGCACTGTTTTTGTGACATTAACTCTTAACTCATTAACATTGTGATGGCAAACATCTACAGTGTAAAACAATAAAATGTTAGAAATTTATGGCTGGATGCTTAGCAACAGCCAACCAATCAGAAATTGCTTCATATCACATGCTGTATACAGTCAAAGAAACCCTGTGTTGTGTAAGCAGTAGTTGCAGTATTTCAGAGAAAAAGAAAAAAAAAGTGTTTTAGATTTAAAAAAATATATATATATATTTTGAATCCAAATCCAACTATCTGAACAGGACAACAAAAGAAACTATTAGGTGGCCCTTGTGGAGCAGGAGGCATGATTCTGCTATTGGTACTCGGTGAGAAGTGATGCAGTAACAATGAAAGGTACAGTGCATTCTAGTCTACACATTATTGGTAATAACTGACAAATATCTACAAATATTCAGCACTTGTTCAGTCACTATAAAATTATAATCATTTACTTTACACTAAAAAAAGATATCACCCTACGCTCAAGAGTAGTTCTGACGGCTTTATTTTTCACTATTTTGCATCTTTGATTTAAGTTTTGCTTGTGATTTATGCTTTTCCATTTAAACGGTATGAAAAACAGGCAAAATAGTAAAACAAGGACACTGTGTCACTTATATGACGCTGCAATTTCAAAGAGCACCCTGAGCTTGTTTTTATTTTATATCAGCCATTCAACAAGTCCTCATTCACGTCATGCAGTTTAAATGCCATTGAAACAACGATTTCTTCTTTTGATAGACAATTAAAAATTGTAAACTGTAAATTAAAAAATGTCATAGCTATAAGCCTATGTTCCATTGATTTACTCACATTTCCAGATCATTGGGCTGCAGAAGCACTGCTGTTTAACCCTATTGGTATTGTTGCTCCTAGTGGTCACAAATAGAAACTACATTCCAACCTGATTAACAAAATTGTCCGTAGTGATTGCGTGAGTGAATGAGAGTGTGTGTGTGCCCTGCGATGGGTTGGCACTCCGTCCAGGGTGTATCCTGCCTTGATGCCTGATGAAGCCTGAGATAGGCACAGGCTCCCCGTGACCCGAGGTAGTTCGGATAAGCGGTAGAAAAAGAATGAATGAATGAATGAATGAATGAAAGGAAAACGCTTTTTTGGGAGTCCTGGTTACGAAACAATTAAAAACTGGAATAAATGTTATTTTCTTTGCAAATAATATAAATATATTATGAATAAAATGTATAAATTATGGATTGGATACCACAGTGCCACAGTGATGCCACATATGCCACAGTGATGCCACACATGCCACAGTGATCTTGTCTCACACACCGAGGCTATGAAGAAATGTAGTTTTTTTAATTAAGTTCTTTTGAAAGGAAATTTTCTGTGCTTAAGACATGTTATGATACTCTGTAATGGATGTTATAAGGGCTTCCCATGCTTTGTCAACTCTGCTTTTTTAACATATTTCTTTTATAAAGGAATGCAATGTAAAACGTATCAGTGTTGTATAAATCCATTTTTTGTGCTGGCTGTTGTTCCGTTGAAGGATTTAGAGAATAACTGAATGAATATTGAATGCTTGTGAATGCTGTTGATGGGATATAAGTTTAATGATCTAAATGAATGTTGATGTAAATTAGTGGAAAGGTCTCTGCTCTATACTCAAACGTGACTGGAGTATTTTTTTTATCTTTGCTTATAGAAGGTAAGCTTATCTGCTTGGCCTTTACTGTTAACAATCAGAAATGGTTAATTGGATCTGGACAGCTAGTCACAATCTGTCTCTCACCTTGTCATCAACAATGCTACCTTACAAATTACTCCCTAAGTCGAGAGTGAGTAAGACACCGAAATGAAGGCAAGGAGGGTGGTATCTAACCAAGAGAAAAGTGATGACAGGTTATTTTTCACCAGCGGTCCCCTGATAACGCAGTGCTGTTTCCTCTTCTCCTCTGACACACACAAGATTTAATCTGGCCATCTCTGGGCGGCCTTTCCACTCCCATAACCAAATGAAAGCCATTATTACACACTTTACAGACAGCAGGGGGAGCAGAGCTGAGCCAGGAAAAAGTCCAGAGCAGCAGATTTACAGGGCTCGACAGTGTGATTTCAGCATGTGTGCTTGTCTTTGCACTTATGTGTAAGAGTGAGTCAATGTGTATGTGTGTAAACCATTATTGTTGATGGCGCTTTTTATTCTTATTGAGAGTTATTGTTGGCAAGCCAGGTGGGAAACATTTCAAACCATAAAAGAAAAGTGCACACTGAAGACTCATCATCCGGCACTTTCAGTGTCGATCCTAATGACCCACACACATTGTGCACCTTTCCTTCACTCCTTTCCCCCTTCAGCTTTGGAGGAGGAGAGAGGAAATTAAACGTTGAGGCGATATATACACACTATAATATTAATTTCAAGGCTGTGTTATATCAGCTGGAGACCAATAATATATAAAATGTATAAAACAAATGTCCACTTTATTTGGAAAATGCTTCTTTTAAAACCTTGCTTGGAATAAAAAATTTAAAAGACACTAATCCACTGGACGGGGGACACAGTGGCTTAGTGGTTAGCACGTTCGCCTCACACCTCCAGGGTTGGGGGTTCGATTCCCGCCTACGCCATGTGTGTGTGTGGAGTTTGCATGTTCTCCCTGTGCCTCGGGGGTTTCCTCCGGGTACTCCGGTTTCCTCCCCCGGTCCAAAGACATGCATGGTAGGTTGATTGGCATCTCTGGAAAATTGTCCATAGTGTGTGATTGCATGAGTGAATGAGAGTGTGTGTTTGCCCTGCAATGGGTTGGCACTCCATCCAGGGTGTATCCTGCCTTGATGCCCGATGACGCCTGAGATAGGCACAGGCTCCCCGTGACCCGAGGTAGTTCGGATAAGCGGTAGAAAATGAGTGAGTGAGAGAGAGAATCCACTGGACCTGTATCTAACACTGCAATTACTGTACACTGAAAAGTGAACAATGTTAAAAGGTTTTACAAAATATAAAAATAATTGTTGCAGATTGAGATACAAAAGGTTCATGGTGTGATCAGGATGATTGCATCAAGCACTATAAGCACAATATAGGAATCACATGATGTTTGATGCAGCATGCAATCAATTGTTCAAATCATTAACAAAATACAAAATTCCCTTTTTGTCTGTGATTTACTGCCCTGTAGATCATTTGAGTATTAGAAGCCAGCTGAGATTTTAATCACTCCACCTACTTGGTGCTCATCAGAACTCAGTTTCACACAAACAGCTCCAGAATTATTGGCATTCTTGATAAGGATGGCTGGACAAGCTTAAAGAAAATAATGTGAGTAATTATGTAATTAGGTTTAATATAATTACACATTTCAAGAATGTGACAGAAATGCAAAAGATGTACACATCCAGAGCAGCATACAGAAGTGGTTTGTAGTCTCCATCAGAATAACATCCTCTGCAAATAGATCTGGATCTGAAACCCTGTTATAAAAGATGTTAGTACAATTATTTGGTACAGCAAGAAATAAAAATATGAGATTAGTTTTAGCATTATTTTATTCTTCAGACTTTCAAAGACTGTCTTTGTTTGAAGGTAGTCGGTGACTCAGCTGTTTGGACAGCAAAGGGAAATTCATCATGCATAAAGTCTCTTCTGTCCTGGTGCCCAGGTGGACATTATAAATGTTGCTGAATAATATGTTAATAAAATAGCTATTTTAAAGACAATTGTTTTTGATGGAATTAGTTTTAAATGCTGGTTAAAATAGAAGCTAGTGCATGACAAAAATACACTTTTTAAAGCTTTCAGTGTTAATTGGCCTTTACTAGTTTTTACTACTTGTAAGATCTTTGAGAGCGGAACTCGGAAAATAGCAGAGTCACAGAAATATGAGTAGCAGAACAATCACCAATGTGAAATTTTTAAGTGTTCTTTTAGCAATAGTAGCAGTTCAAAATAGTCTGGAAGCTACTTATAATGCCCAGGGGAAGGCCTTCATGTCCAAAGGAAGGAGGCTGTCCAGCCAGCAGCGGCGAGGTGAGCAGGTGGCCTTCTTCAGTTCCCTTGCATGGACAAAGCTTAGCCGCATCAGATTGGACTTCCTTTCCTTAAGAGGCGTCTGCAAAATAGCACCGCGCGCTAGAACGTTACCATTAATTAAATATTCTTCACTCTACCACCCTTCCGCTGCTGATCCTAGCTCTCCGATGTGTTCTCTTGCAAGAGGGTGAGTGACACAGCGGCGCTCCTGATTGGCCACCGTCTTTTCGGCGGGAATTTCGCCGCCCCGCCTTGCACTCTGAATCAGCGTCGCTGACCTTGGTGCTGCGCGATTTTCTCCGCTCGTCAGCGGCGCTGTCCAGGGTGCTGCACCGCCGCCGCTTTTCTCTCCCGGCATGATTTTCCCGGCGAAGAGCGCGATTTCCTCTGTTTCGCGATTTCCTGTGTGGCAGCCGCCGCCACATACTTTAAAACTGACATAAATAGTGAATATTGACTAATCTGTCTCATTCTTGTTCCTCAGAAGTCTTTTTTGGATGCAAATTGGATGGAAATCTAAAAGGACCGGTAGGCTGTCAGGCCACATTTTGTGCTGCTCTACCTACATTATAATACATTCATTCATGAACACAAAAATAGCAACAGAGCATAAAGGTGAATAAGTTGGACTGCCTGCAACCAAAATAGCAAAATGCAAGACTTCTTAGCAAATGGGGTGAAAATGGGTCAAAACGAGTGTTAGAAAATGTGACAGGTGATTCAACACCTTGAGAGAATATTGGGCAGGTTCAAACAGATTTCATTTCTTCATATCACACAAAAAAGGAGGCCAGAATCAGAGCCTCCTGAGACTGTTAGGTGTTAAAGGGCTTGCTGAAAGGGCTTGCTATGGAAGGAAAGGACAGTAACACATGTAATCATGGGGCTGCCTGCTCTCTCTCTCTCTCTCTCTCTCTCTCTCTCTCTCTCTCTCTCTCTCTCTCTCTCTCTCTCTCTCACACTTACTCACTCTCTCATTAAAAGCAACCAGGCATCAGATTTAAACTGACAACCTTCTGTTTAAAGGCACAAACACTTAACCTATCAGCTAATCTGATGATCAAAATGGATTAAATATAAGATTAAAAAATAACTTGGGTAAACACTGGATAATTTATAATATTAAATATAGTTTTTTATTGTTATATTAAGTATTTTTTAACTTGTTCTGTAAATGTACCCAGATTCCCAATGTACCTGTTGTTCAGTGAAATGCTCTTTTAGTCCTGATTAAACATTACCTGTTTGCAGTGGCCTTGAGGAAATTTGGTCTCTGTTCCCTTAAGAGTCAAGTGGGTTCTATATCACTAAATGCAATATTTATACTCTTTGAGTGTTTAATGGTTATTTTCTCACTCAGCTTGAGTGCACCATAACTCTAGCGCAAAGCAGGAATGAATATGTAAATCAGACACACATTTTATATTCTAAACAATTTAGAGATAAAAACATCTGTGTGGTGTGCAGCATAAGAAAGAAGCTTGCTCTAATAAAACAATAATTCTTCCAAGTTATCACAGTTTATAAATGTCTGTCCTGGAGGACAATAGCGACACACAATTTTGTATGTTCACAGCTCTGATTTGGTGTGTAATCCAATAGATATTCACCTGATTAGAGGAATTAGGCATAACAAGGCAAATAAATACTCAGCTGAGTAATGCTGTACCCCAGTCTGTTTTAACAGATGAAGTTCACATTTCAAGTTTATTATGATCAGACTGATCATAATAAACATGCTATTATAGATGGATAATTTTGGTTCAGACCAGATCGCAATAAATAAATTCTCTATTGATAAACTTGATTTTAAACCAACAAAACTGTTACACTAAAGCCTATTGCATGCTACATTATTGTGATGGTGGAGCCACCGCCCACACTAAGCTCCTCTCATGTCTGCCGTCTGTGTGCAGAAAAACACGCTTGTTGTGGAAAGCAGGGAGGCACAGGGCTGCATGGTGGGGTGACATAAGCATACACAGCTGGTGGGCAATGATTGCAGCGGCAGCTCTTCACCCTCCTGAAGAAACTGGGGGAGTATAAAAGGGCACAGCAAACAGACAGGTGAGCACATTTTCTTGGTATCTCTATGCTGACCTGTGCTTCCATTTTTCCTCAGGAGTTGTCGACAGCAGACAGACATACAACCTCCAGACATACAGCACCCCACAGAGCTCCCTGGGATCTGTTTTGTCACTGCTCAGCTTTGTTTGGTGGCCTCCACACCAGGAAGTCCACAACAACAGCACTCAAAAACAGCACAACTACACTTTCCACTCTCTCAATCTCCCTTGGTTCACTATTTCTAAAATTAAAGAGCAAATGCTTTCTCTTCCTCAGCCTACTGCATGTTTGAATTCAGCCCCCTGCAGCCTTGAGTAGATACAACAATTTGCAAAATTTCAGAAATTCTGCTGACGCACATTACTTTTTTACGTTCACACAATAACATCTTTACATGCTATTAGAGCAGTCAGAATTAGGCTCACAGCAAATCATGAAATTTCATTAAAATAATTGCAACAATTTAGGTAATTTGTGACAAATTTTTACAGAAAAAAGGAAAAATAAGAGAAAACAACAGCCTGTATCATATATTAGATTTATAGCATTTGGCAGATGACCTAATCCAGAGAAACAAATATTCTGTGATTTTATAAATGCATCTGAGCAGTTAAGGGTTGTATTAGCAGTTGAGGACTTGCTCAATGGCCCTACTATGGCAGAACTTGGATAAGCAACCTTGTAAACTGATGTTCAAAGTCTTACCCACTAAACTATTATTGCTATTTCTACTAACACACACCCTCTAGTGGTTTGCCTTAATGTATTCTTGTCTCATATCACAATTGAAAACAAACAATATTAAAAACTGTTACAATGTACTGTAAAAAAAAACAGTTGTATGGGCCATCAATTCCACAAAGCTTGTGGACTCACAATGATCACAAAAAAATGGAAACACATTTGTTTCATTTATATTAGCTAGCTACTTTGGAAAGCAGTAGGACAGAATTATCTTGGCTGACATATACATTACAGCACAGTGAAATTCTTTCCTTGCATATTTCAACTTTGGAGGTTGGGGTCAACCATGATACAGCACCCCTGGAGGAGTGAGGGTTAAGGGCCTTGCTAAAGAAACCCAAAAGGAGCAGCTTGGCAGTGCTTAGGCTTGAACCCAAATCCTAAAATATGTCACAATAATAAATAATATTTTAAATAAAAAAAAACAAATAACTAAATAATTAATATATAACATACTATATACAATATTTGTGCAATTAAGCCACATAGTTCTAGTGGAATGAGACTTAGTTGATTAATTAGACTTAGTGATGAATGTATATTTTAAAGAAAGTTCATTCCAACTCATATTCTCGGCTCGAGTCCTGACCTTTAGCTGTCATCTTTACATACCCAGTCGAGCAGAGGGAGCCAGTCCTGTTAAATCACATTATCAAAATGCATACAGAACAGAAAGTCTGTTTGGGATGAGCCGCCAACAGGCCGCCAATAATAGTCAAGTCTAATGTAATTTGCTCAATTGCATTTTCAGGGCTTTACAATGTTGATTCAATTATGTTCAGCTAAAGAATGGACAGTTTACTACTAATCAAATGAATCATTGTCCTCACCTAAAAATGCTATTAATGAAAAAAGGAAATGTGTTAATTAAATATTAACTCCATCATTTAAATATAATTAATATCAAACCATTATTCCTGAAAGATGGAGAATTCCTGTTATTATTTTACACCATCGCTTAAAGAACCTGGTGATGCAAGCAGAGTGTGTTCCTTCCACTGTGTGGAAAAGTCTCTGGCACTACAGAAGAAAGCACAAGAATTAAACATGTTATGGTGAAGCTCTATATACAATGTGCTAAAGGTTTTAAATAAGTGTGCTAATTACTGTGGTTGTTAATTCCTCAATTTGAAGATTCAAGGGCTTGCTTACTTGTTAATGGCTGTTTAATGGCCTTAAGTTATCGGTCTGTCTACTTCTATAGGGACAGGCATTTCTCCCACAATAAAGGAGTGTGTGTGTCATTAAAATACCGTAAGAGGTTTCCTTTGGAATTGTTTCCACTGTCTTATTTAGCTGATGTAATGTGTGAATGCATCAAGGGGTTTCTGTTCCTTGCTTGCAACCACACAGACACACACACACACACCAAGGTGCAGCACTAAATATGAATATTCGTAATCCTTATAACTAATCCTGTCATTTTCTTCAGGGGTTCCCACCAAATATCCCTATGAGGACATAATCACATGGTCCCCATAAAGGGGTAAATACATACAAACTATTCCTTTAATTACATATCGGGCAGATGGAGGCACCTCAGGTAGCAGTGAGATGCAGTGAGACCAGGAGGATGCGGTGCATGGCTGGATCGGTCCTCACGGGAAAGCTGTCACTACACAATATTCGCCCTGACGCTCCAATAGCCAAGCTTACACAGAGTGCTTCATCTACTGGGATGAGGCACTCTCCATTTTCTTTCTTTCATTCTCTGTACATATAAAAAATAACCAAGCTCTCTTTTGCAGTATGGCTAGCTGTTATGTAATATTTGATAGACAGTGAAAGGTGATAGAAGAGTCTTTTAAGGCCTAAAGGTTCATGTCTGGTTTTGTGGGAAATGCATCGGATCACTGAATGTCTGTGAGGTGTTATAGTGGCTGAGAGTTAGCAGCCACCTGATATTTTTAGCACATCATTTTGTCTAGCCACTTTATCCCTACCTGCTGAGAAAGAGCTTTGTTTTACCCGAATCAAATCAAATACACGAGGAAGACTGTGACTACTCCTTATACATTGTTTGTTTGTTTGTTTTTAAAAAACATAACCACTGAGGTTAAATGCACTCATTTTCAAATTTCTGTATGGCTTTTGTTTGACTTTTTTCACATCACAAAAACAAACTTGAGCCCTCTGAGGTCTATGCTGGACTCTGTTATGTCTTTAGTCACCCACACTTTACAGTGCAAGAGCCTTAATAATAGAAGGATAAAACACATGGCAGGTTGTATTTAAGTTTTTCAAACTGTTTATCATTCATTCTTAATGAACAGAATCAAAGAATTGAATTAACTGAGCTTAAAACTAAGTGTTTTAATCCTCATATGATAGGATGTGTCTGAACACAGAAGGGTTCTGAAACCTTTAAAGCTTTAAAAGTTCCACTGAGTGGTCAGTTGTGAGTGATGTAGTGGCAAACCACTCCTTGGCCTCTCAATAAGATGTCTTCCAATGTCTTTAATTAACTCCTCATCTTATGTATTCTCCTACATGCTTTGTTGTTGCTGCCGCTGTTTCTTTCAAATGTCAAGACAGTCCATTGTTCTGTTTAACTTGCCACGTCTTCCTTCCCCCTGAAACCCGCTCAGTGATCTCATTTATTAAATGTCATGTAGGGAGTGCGCTGGCGCAGAACGCACGATGTCAGCCCGTGAAGCGCGCGGGCCTTCTGCAGGCGAAAACGCATTTACGGCACGGTCTGAGACGCCAGAGCGATTCTGTCATCTAGTAAAAAAAACTGCAGGCAAAATACTATAAACTATAGGTCGCTCTTCTTAAGTTATGTCGACAGCACTATAGTGATATGCCAGCTTTAATTCTAAAGACGACGTGCTGTTTAAGGTGATACAGGTGACCATGAGGACTACAAACCCGCGCGTACAGTCATGTTTGTATAATATTAATCTCCTGCAATCGTGTGGGAACACTAACCTAATCAATAGAGTTTTTTTCTTTCTTTTACGTTCCTTTCCATTGATGCATGACCCGCAGTTGTCCACTTGAACAAAAAAGTTCTTGCGCGTTCTTGGAGTCATTGATAAAGACTACACCAGTTGCCTCTATAATCCATTACAACGCAGCAAATAAAGATAAATGACCTTTTGTTCGCGCGTCATGGCCTCCCATTTTCAAAGGAACTGAGTAACCACTCCTTTCTCTCTCCAGAATCTCAAGTACCCGCAAGTCCACCTGTACGATTCTTCTTCAGAGAAGGCGGTGCTTTGCAGGACGTCACGGGCTGTAGAGGCGGTCCACGCGAAGCGATTGGCAGCCCAGAGACGCGCTCGTGGGCCGGTGGGGAGCCGCGCGGAGAGGCGGGGGCGAGGGCGCGTGCTCACCAGCCTTTGTGTATCACTTCCAATATCTCACGCGTCAATAATTGAGCGCGCGAGCAGACGGAGCCCCGCGCTATGTGCTCAGCCGCAGACGAGGGCCTCGCTGCGTTCACCGCCGACTCGAGACGAGTTTACGTGGAAAATACGAAGGAGAAAAGGATCTAGAAACAGAAAACTCACAAATCCCAGGCAGGTTTTTGGAGAAAAGACAAAATAATCTTAAATTTCAAGTAATAAATAAATAACCCACTTGATTTGGACATCCATACGCGGAGAGCGCTTGATTTTCAGTGCGGGGAAAAAAGGCTGGAGACGGCTGTGACTTTGTGAGTGAGCTGAAGTAGGAGAGACTGAGCGAAGTGGTGACGAGACTGCAGGCTAAAGTTACAGTAATGCTGGTGTTCGTGCTTTGCGCGCTGGCGTTAGGTTGCCTCGCGAGCGCGCAGAACGAGACGGAACCCATCGTGCTGGAGGGAAAATGTCTGGTCGTGTGCGACTCGAACCCAACTTCTGACCCTACCGGCACAGCGCTAGGGATTTCCGTGCGCTCCGGAAGCGCCAAAGTCGCATTCTCTGCTGTCAGGAACACCAACCACGAGCCGTCGGAGATGAGTAATCGGACAATGGTTATCTACTTTGATCAGGTAACTTTATTAACGTGAATACAAAGCGGGAAAAATAAAGGAGACTGTAGCATGGTGCCGCTGAGAAGCTGCTGTGATGTTGCTTTGAGGGAGCTGCTCTCATCTGTCACACTGGTATATTTTTACTCAGCGTGTCCACTGATAATAGAATCGCATTTTTTTTAAATACTCCTAAAAGTATCGAGCGTGCAAATGTGACTGAAAGCTCGTGCCGTTTGATTAAGTCTCAACAAGCTTGAAATTTCGTACATTTTGTACATTTAAACCACATCTTCTCGGATCGACACGAAAAGCACACCAAAGGCCACAAAGCAAACTCCAGTTTTGTTCATAACTTTAAGATTTAGTTGTATACTAACAGAATTAAACCAAGCAAAGGTACATTTTACTACTATGGCGCGTTTGTGTGATCGAGATTGTTTATCCTCTGCGCTGCGTTTTCTCTTCCAGGTTCTCGTGAACGTCGGCAGAAGTTTCGACGAAGAGAGAAGTAATTTCTTCGCCCCACGAAAAGGGATTTACAGTTTTAATTTCCACGTCGTGAAGGTTTATAACCGTCAAACTATCCAGGTTAGTTTTGTTCTTTGTGCGCATCTGTTCGTTCGAGCGTGTGTGTGTGTGTGTGTGCGTGTGAGTGTGCGCGCTCGCGCGTGTGCGTGGTTTTGATTGGTCGTGAATATAAAAGTAAAGACGTTTTGATGCTTATTATTATGCACTTATTCATTAGCATGTGCTACCGCGTCTTATGACTGAATTTAACAACGGCTTTAAGCACATGAGTGGACCATTACGCGTATGAACTGATGACTCCTTCACCAAGTGAAGTGTCTATATATATGTCCCATGCGGAGTCAGTTGGGATTTGTAAGATCAGACGAGGTTACCAGCAAATATCATGACCCTGCAGAGTACTGACAAATTACTTTCACATACTTATAAATAAATAAATAAATAAATAAATAAATAAATAAATAAATAACAGAATTGACATGTTTAACTTTTAAAATAATATTTAATTCAGGTATTTTTTACATTAAATATATTGACAGCAAAGTGATATAAAACTATGATTAATTAAAACGTATGATGGCGTTTTGCAC